>NC_133284.1:1918932-2167400 GCF_005239225.2 Populus alba
TGTTCCATTATTCAACTCGTTTAGATTCTACAATTTCAATTGTTTCATTTCCTGTAGAAAGCTATGTATAATGTAGAATAAACATGGAAATTCAGTGTTGTTTTCTCCTAGCTAGCAATTGTGTGTATCAAGTTGTCAAATAAGGATTATGAAATGTAGTGTAAATATTGGTGAAGTGAATATTCATCAATTAGTCACTACAATCATAGTTGTGTTGTTGTATTTGATTAAAGGACCGATCCAAAAAAAGATTTGGGTCACCAGGTTACTTTGTCAATATTTTTATTTAAATGATGTTATTTTATTTATTTTAATTTCTTAGTGTTGATCTCATCGAGTTTGGACTGGTTTTCATTAGATCAACTGAGTTATTAAAAACCATGTTGGGTTTAACTAGGTTCCATTGAATCCATGTCCTTTCTAGTTTAACTTAAAACTCAATCCTAACTCGGTTCCAGATTGCAAGTTTTTCAAATTAATTTGTTGAGTTTAGCCGAGTTTAACAACTATGATTAAAACTAGACATCATTCAAAGGGTAGAGTAGCTATTTGCCTATAAATTAATATATCCCTTGCATGAGTCGTGTTAGAAATCAAACTAGATAGGCCTACACTTCACCGAGGGCTAGACTGATTTTTTTTGTTAAGTTAAAAAAACAATGCTCAAGAGCTGCTAGTGTATTTTAAAGAAAGAAAAAATAATTCATGGCTTAAGTCATAAACACAATTGTTAAATGGATGCAATTTTAAGAGAAAATACGATAACTATAATCAAAAGAAAACGAGCGCATGTTAAAAGGGAAAAACTTACAAAGTTGAATTCCAAGATAACTCGATATTAAAGGATGAAATTAAAAAAAATAATAAAATAATTATGATAAAAAAATAATAAAGCTTCTTGAATCAACTTGGGCTAACATAACAAACTTGTAAACTAAGTTGTGAGGTTGGGCCAACCTTATAGAAAGTAAATTGAAGAAAAAATAAGTTAATCCCCGATAGTTCAAATGTAGAATGATGAAATCGAGAAAAAAATCGGTCAACAAAAAAAAGCCTACAAAAGTAAAACTCCTACAAACCTTGGGTAAGGCTGCCAAAACTCACAAGTTAGATCATGCAAACAAGATAACTTGATAGAAGGCAAACCAAGAAAAATAACAAAGTTTAATTTTAAAATAAATCTAATTTTAAAAGATAAAACTAAAAATATTAAAAAAAAACGACCACCTAAAAATTCCCGAGTTACCCAACCAAACTTGCTTTTTAAATCATAATATAATAATAACCTAATGGAAAGGAAACTTAAGAAAATCATGAAGGCTATTTTTTAAAATGAATAATGTTGAAAGATGAAATCGAACAAAATAAATGCAAAAAAATAATGGTAACCTCAGATAATTTTTCAAACCTATGACCTTAGTCACTAAATCAGAAACAACCCATCTAAAAAGACCATGAATCCTAAATCCTAAAAAATCAAATGTCGAATGATAAAATAAAATAAAAAAATCAAATATATAAAAGGATCAAGAATAAAAAAAAAAAAAACAATTAAGAGAATGAGTACTTGATTTGAAAAAAAATAAAAATAAATGAGAAACAACTCTGATGTTTTGAAATAAATAAGTAGGAAAAGGTAATAAAGCCCTTGAAAGCTTAAAAGTGGGTATGAATGATTAGTCTCCATCGGACCACTTCACCATGGCAAAGAAGAGCTGAAAACAATGGAAGGGCGTAAGATATTGTATTTTCAAGATTTTCAAAAATTCAGCAAGGTATGCTTGGAGGAGTTAGTTAAAGTTGTAGGGGAGAGGGAGACAAGATTGCGTAGCTGTTATGCAGAAATCATTGATCTTAGTAGCGAGGAATATGTGAAAATGATGTTAATGGATAATGTCTTCATCATTGTGATCTTCCTGAAAAATGGTTACGAAGACGTCAACCGTTTATTCAATAAACCATGGATGCTAGGCGATATAGCATTTGACATGTTCTTGATTGAAAATCATCTTCCATTCTTCATTCTTGAGGATTTGTTTAAAGCATCCGAAATAGCCAGCCGTTTCGACGAGGAATGTTCAGTGATTAAGCGTGCCTACAAGTTCTTTAAAGATGATTGGAATTCTTTGTTGAGTACTGAAGGCATTTTGGAGGAAATGAAAGCCTCCGAAGTAGCACATTTTGTTGACCTTGTAAGAAATGTCAGAAGCCATCAGAGCCGAACGCACCAGAAGCACTAGAGTCTATAGACGTACCAAGTGTTACAGAGCTCCAGCAAGCTGGGGTCAAGTTCAAGTTTAGTCCAAGCAAAAGCTTACTTGACATGAAATTCGATAGAGGGATTCTGGAAATCCCACTATTAAGAGTACAGGATAGTACAGAGATCTACTTCAGGAATCTCCAGGCATTTGATAAATGTGATAGTCTGGATCAAGATCATATAGGTGACTATATTTCGATGATTAATTTCCTCGTCATTTCTCCTAAGGATGTGGAAATCCTTGTAGAAAATAGAATCATAGAAAACTGGATACATGACAATGAAGCTGTGTCAACTGTTCTTCACGATATTTCCAAGCTAAATGATCTCTCTCAGAACAATTCCATCTTTGCTGGCCTCGTTTAAGATCTGAATGCATACTGCAAGAGACCTTGGAATAAATGGAAGGAAATCTTGAAACAAGGTTATTGCAGTGCTCCACGGGCCATAATATCTCTTATTGCAGCAGTTATTCTCCTCGTACTCGCTGTTATACAAGCAGTGTGTTCTGTTATTCAACTGTAGCTTCTACCATTTCAATTGTTTCCCATAGACTTCTGATTGCTGTGTACTCCTCCCTTGCTAATCAATGTTAAGCTTCTAATTATCAGTTAGCCTGTTCATTGTAATGATTATTGTTTCGAATAATGAATTTCTGTAAGGTTAACACTATGTGTTACAATGCTATTTCTGAAGAAATGGTTTGATTTTTATGTACAAAGGTGCAAGAGTACCATAATTAGATACCAGCAGCACAAACGGAATGGATGACCGTACTCAAATTTTGCTTAGATTGTTTTACAGAAGCCTATTCAGCCTTAAGATTAAGGCCCGAATCTATTCAATGGGCAAGAACTGACATTCATTGCGTGATCCTTTTCAGACTAATTGATAGCATGTTGATTGATACAAACCATTTTGCAGAGAAAACAAGACGAGGAGGAAACTAGCATTGATCATTTAATGAAGTACATGTATAGCAATCTCACAGGAAACACAAACAGAACACACTTTTATTTGTAGGACACGATCGAAAGGGTAGAACCTATTTCACTTGAATGACAGAACACACTGCTTGTATGACAGTGAGTATTAGAAGAGCCCCAGCTGCAAGAACAGAGATGGAAACCCATGGATTATGGAAATAATTTTGTTTCAAGGCTGCTATCCAATGGAAATAATTTTTTTTCAAGGCTGCAATCCATTTGTGCCTCCGCTTTCTGCAGTACTTATTCAGACCTTCAACGACATCAGCAAAATAAAATTGTTTACTGTTAAGAAAATTTCCTCTGTCAAGATCATGGAGAACACTCATAACTGCATCATTATTACTGAGCCAATTATGTATAATTCCTTTCTTAGCAAGTATTTCTACATCATTAGCACCACGAACAAGGAAATTGATGGTAGCGATATAATCACTTACGTATCCACTTCCGCAATGGCATTGCTCAAAGGCGTGGATGTTTCTAAATAACTTCTCTGTATCATCCTCTAAAAATAGTGGTGGTATTCCCAGTATTCCTTTATGAAGATCAAAGTTCATGTCAAATATTTTTTCCCTGGACAACTTAAACTTGATTCCAGAGTGATGGAGCTCCATTGCACTTGGTGCGGTGAGACTTTCTAGAGGCTGTGGCTGTGGCTGTTTCTGCTTTGCTGGCTGCTGACACTTTCTTAGAAAGTCAACGAAATGCTCTACTTCAGAGGATTTGATTTGCTCCAAATTGTCCTTTGGCACCCATGAATCCCCAAAGTTGCATGATAAGAAATGACGAGTAAGCTCAATCATGGAAAATTCGACCTGTATTTTGGGAAGCTTAAACAAGTCGTCAAGAATGAAGAATGGAATCTGATTTTCAAGCAAGCACATGTCAACATCGATTCCGCTTATCATCCACGGTTTACCGAATATATGGTCGTTGTTGATTCCGAAGAAAGGGGGAAACAGTTTCAGGAAGACCATAATGATGAAGGAGCTATCTAGCAACATCATTTTCACAAAGTCCTCCGTACTCATATTTTCAAACTTATCTGCATAACAGTTGCGCAATCTTGTCTCCCTCTCTGCAATAGCTGCAATACATTCCTTGACACTTACCTGACTCACTTCAAGAAACTCTTGCAGGAATATTATTTTTTGCTCTTCCATTTCTTTCAGCTCTTCTTTTCCATGGTGAATGGGCCCAATGGAGACTATTTGAGGTGTGTAGGCATGATCCTTCGAGTCTCGTAGTCTTTTAGGAACTCTGTAGATGGAACACGTATTGGAGAAGGGACGCAAGGTTTTCAACTCCTCTTCCACAGACTCTGTTAATTTGTCAATGACAAGCGAAACATGATCATTCCTCTTCATCTGCTCAGTTGCTGCTCCAACAATCTCCATCCTGTGACGCAAATCTCAATTGATCAGATGTTTGCCGGAATCACAGAGAATCATCAGATCAATCATTGAAATGATCTCTACAGTCAAGATTACCAAGTCATTTAATTAATACGGATGCTTAAACAAATTCCAACACAAATGTAAAGAGGAAATGAAAATATCACACAAAATATTGTCAAACATTCACAAAAATATTATTACAGCATACGTAGCTTCTCTAAAGTACAACTTGCATACTTAGATTTGCTTCAAAACATATATAAAGAAAACACTCGGCGGCCTTCTGGCAGAAGCAAAAAAGCCACTCAGTAGCTCTAGGCTTTTTCACAAACTATGGTCTGAAGTGTTTCTGATCAGAATCTTCTTGAATGTTTTGTTCCTGTATTTCTCCATCAGTTCTTATTCTACACAAAGTCTTCGTCAATATAGACTTTTAAATTTTTTAAATGTCATGTGATTGATAATTATTAATAATTATTACACAAATAAAATATTGATAAAAAACTTAAAAATTAAAGTAGATCCACCACCTTGCCACCTCGGTTTCCACAAAGTCTTGCGTCTTCAATATCATACATGTCTGTTGAGTTTTTTTTATTTTAATCACGTTAAAAAGAAAATCTCAAAAATAATTTTTAATAAAATCCTAGCTATAAAAGTGAATGAATTAATTTCTAAAAGTCTTCGTGAACTTTTGGAGTCTTCCAGCTGGACCACAAACAATAAGTGGGGTCTGTTCCAGCTATTGTCTGTTAGAATGGAAATGGCAGCTGGGCCACATGTTGGGTGTGAGGCCTTGGGTTTGGCACAGAGTCTTTTTATTTGTAAAAACAATAACAGTAACCAGACAGATAAAAATTACAAATAGCTGACATTACTATATAAGTATCTGACCCTGACACATACGTTCTAACTTGTTTGTGTCAACCGAAACATGATCTTGAAAATAGATTATAGTTGTTTTTTAAATAATTTTTATATTAAAATATATATTAATAATATTTTTTTATTTTTTAAAAATTATTTTTTTATATTAAAATAATTTAAAAATATTAAAAACATATTAATTTAAAGTTAATAAAAAAATAAAAAAATTTAAATTTTTTAAAAATATTTTTAAAATATAAAAACAAATATTACATCAGCTCAGTTGTTGTTTCAACAATCTCCGCGCGTCCATAAACCTCGATGCTGTAGAAAGAAAGAAAGAAAGAAAGAAATTCTTGGTTGCAAAGAAACCCCAAATAAGATGGAGGTGGAACTCTCTGGAACGCAAAGTGGACATGAAACTATCCCAGAAAAACCACCAGACTTGGATGGTGGTGCTAAATCGTTTAGCATCAGCGGAACATCTTTTCAGGGACAGATCTCGTTTAGAGATAAGGTGTTGGGAACGAAACCCACACCACCTATACGTGAGAAAATTGATTTGTTGAGAGAGAAGTTAGTGCGCATCGAATATGAAGACGAAAATCGGTTACTTCCAAAGGTTCATCTAGATGACAAGGTCTTCACAGAATTGTGTTACCTGTGGTGTGATTCCCTGATAGTGAAGCTCTTGGAAAGAATATCGGGTATACTCAGGTGAATATCAGACTCAAAAAGGTATGGCACTTTGCCAAGGGATTTGAGCTAATGGATGTGGGTCATGGATTTTTCATGGTAAAATTCGACCAAGAAATCGATAGGATGAAGGTGATGAATGGCGGACCATGGATGATCTTTGATCACTATTTAACTGTTAGAACATGGTCTCCATCATTTGTATCTACAACAGCCAAAATCGATCGAACGCTAGTATGGGCTAGAATTCCTGATCTGAATGTCGTGTTCTACGACGAGAGTTTTCTCCTTGCTTTAGCCTCGACTCTTGGAACCCCAATCAAAGTTGACATGAATACAGTGAACGTCGCGAGGGGTAAATTTGCTAGGATATGCATTGAGGTTTGTTAATGGTAATAAGACAGATGCTCATGGAAACAATTCAACTACAGCTGTAAGCCAGCAACGTGGAAACCAACATGGAAACGAATCAGCCCTCATGGAAACAAATCAACTGCAGCAGTCAGCCAGCAACATGGAAACAAATCAAAGAGACGTTGGCTAATTAGAATCGCCAGCAACAATGGAAACAAACCAACTCTCATGGTAACAAGACACAAACAGAAAGAAACGTTGGCTTGTTATGGAAATAAATCAACAGTAGCAGCAATGAAGTTTATGACAGGAACCAGAAAGAGAAAGAGACGTTGGATTGTTATGGAAATAGATCAGCTAAGAATGGCAAGTCAATGTATCCAAATTAAGCAACTTGTAATGTTATAAAAAACAACAGCTCGTATAGAAGAGTAAGTTGTATATTCACGTTAATATTCAAAGAAACAGAGAAACCTTTCTTCCATTGAAACATCCTTATCTTTCTTCAAATTTCCGCTTGGTATCAGAGCTTGTGTGAATATACATCTTAGCAGAACCAACAACATGTCAACTCTGTCACTCAATGTTGGTAATTTCATTACCCTCAAGCTCAGCCCCACAAATTATCCACTATGGAGAGAACAAGCCTTAGCTCTTGCAGAAAGTCAAGACTTGGTTGATCATCTCATCAATGAAGATTCAATCGCAAACAAATATATTGTACCAGATTCTACTACCACCACAAATTCTTTACCAAGACTAACAGAAGAATATATTGTCTGGAGGAAGGCAGATCGACTACTTCGTGGCTGGTTGATTGGTACTCTTTCAGAACATACATTAGGCCTTGCAGTAGGCCTAAACACAGCCTTTGTTGTCTGGAGTGCTCTAAAGAATGAATATGTAGAAGACTCCCAAGAACGAGAATTCACCCTCAGACAACAAGTCACCTATTTTCGCAAAGAAGATGACAGAACCGTTGGAGAACACATTCGAATCTTCCAAGGACTATGTGATGACCTTGCAGCTATTGGGAAACCAATTTCAGATAAAGAAAAAATCTTTTTCCTCCTCACAAGTCTCGGCCCTCAATATGAAACCTTCACTACCACAATGCTGAAACCACCAAGACCTTCTTACTCGGAGTTGGTCTCTCAATTACAGAGCTTAGACCAAAGAAGAAGTTGGTTCACCAATCAGACAAATAACTCATTCACTCCTCAGCTGGCATTCTACGGGCAAAAGCACCAGCGCCCTCAACATCATTTTTCAGGAAACCATGGCAGCAGACAAGGCTTTATATCTACCAGGAGAGGATTCCATGCACAACAACCTAAAGATAAAACTCATACTTACACTGCCAGATCCACTTCAGATTCAAAACAGAAACGACCTCCTCCATCTGGAGAGCATTGAATGACTCTTGCAGAACGTGAGCTATACAGAGAAGAAACCTGCCAGTACTGTGGTGTTCCAGGTCATATTGCAAAGATATGCTGGTGGGTGCCTAAACGATCAAATCAACACGGAGACCTACCACAAGCTTTGGCTGCTCTCACCTTGGACAATACTATCACTGAAACGGAATGGATCTCTGATACAGGAGCTTCCAACCACATGACAGGTAATCCAGGTATGTTAAAAAATATTCGCAATCACTATGGTTCAGACTCTGTTCTTATTGGTGACGGTTCTTCTATATCAATACATGGTGTTGGAGATTCCTCCATCACACAGAAAAATAAAATACTGCCACTTAATGATGTATTGTTAGTACCCGACTTGAAAAAAAATTTACTCTCTGTAAGTCAGTTAACATCTCAATTTCCTGTTAATTGTGAATTCTCTGACGTTGATTTCTGTATTAAGGAACGACAGACAGGACAACCCGTGATCACAGGATGGCGCAAGGGTGACCTCTATGCTCTATCCACCATGCCTGAGCTCTACTTTTCTAATCGTTTCAAATCAGGACCAGCAGATAACTGGCATCAACGCCTAGGACATCCACATTTTTCTGATTTACAATTATTGCACAATAAAAGTTTGATAGATGTTAAAGGAACCACAAAATGTGAACATGTTTGTGACAGTTGTCAATTTGGAAAACTTAGTCGATTACTTTTTTTTCGTTCTGAACATTCTAGTTCTGGTATTTTTGAAAAAATCCATTGTGATTTATGGGGACCTGCTCCTGTTTTATCAATAGGAAAGTTCAGATATTATGCGTGTTTAGTAGATGATTTTTCTAAATACACTTGGATAATCCCATTACAACATAAGTCTAACTTTGCTGATGCTTATTTTGCCTTTGAGCATTATGTTACTCGACAATTTAACAAGCATATCAAGGTCTTTCACTCTGATGGAGGGGGAGAGCTCATAAATTCCAAACTATCATCACACTTCCTCTCAACAGGAGTGGTTCATCAGATATCATGTCCTTATACACCGGAACAAATAGGTATAGTAGAAAGAAGACATCGAGTAATACGAGAACTAGGTATGACCATGTTATTTCATAGTGGTGTTCCTTTATCTTTATGGGTTGAAGCTTTCACTACTGCTGTTTATCTTATGAATAGATTGCCTTCTTCCGCACTTAAATTTGAATCTCCATATTTCATGTTACATGGTAATCATCCTACATACTCATCTCTTAGAGTCTTTGGGTCTAAGTGCTTTCCCTACACATGGGATACAAAACAAAATAAATTTGACCCAAAAACACTTCTATGTATTTTTGTAGGATATAGTGATAAACATAAAGGATACAAATGCTTTCACCCTTCTAGTAAAAAAATGATTATTTCTCGTCATGTAGTCTTCGATGAGTCATTTTTTCCTTATAAACAAAAAATTCAGAACTACATCACTCAATCTCCTACACATGTTATGAGCATTTTTGATTCATGGCTGCCACCTACTATCTCTAACTCTGCTGCAGAAATACAACCCCCAATGTCCACTCCACCATGCTCAAGCTCATCACTAAACACTTTACCATTTTCTCTTAATTTACTTGATGTTTATGCAGAACAACATGCTAGTGCCGTTGAAATTGCAGAACACCACAATGCTGATGGATTGGCAGAGCAAGTCACTATACCATCTTGTCTCAATTTACATGATGATGTTATTACTAATACAATTGCAGAGCAGCAGGACAATGTTGATGTAGTAGCCGAAACACAACAAGAAGAACACAACCATGCTGTTGGAGTGGGAGAACACAACAATGGTGTTGGAATGTCAGAAAAAGTAACTATACCATCTTCTTTTAATTTACATGCTGATTATGTTATCACTAATACAATTGCTGAAACAGTAGCCGATACACAACAGGAAGAACACAACAATGTTGTTGGAATGGCAGAGCAGCACCTTAGAACTGATAATATAACTGAAATACATTTGGTAGAATCTGACCATGAAGATGAAATGCATCGACAACACCTCTCTCACTCACAACCCAATCCTGCTTCTCTGGAATCAGACTTGCAGCTTGGTTATTCTCCACGTGCAACCCCTCCTTCACATACCATGGTTACTAGATCACAAAGAGGCATCCTTAAGCCTAATCCAAAATATGCCTTAATATCCTCTAGGACTTCAGCAACCATTCCACGTGAGCCTTCTAACTTTCGGTCTGCATTAGCTCACCCTGGCTGGAAAGCTGCAATGGACGAGGAACTTGACGCTCTCCATAGAAATCAGACTTGGGAACTTGTCCCTCGCACACCTGTCATGCATGTTATTGGGTCTAAATGGGTTCTAAAAACAAAACTCAAACCTGATGGTTCATTAGACCGCTTGAAAGCTCGATTAGTAGCAAAGGGGTATCACCAAGTTGATGGATTGGACTATACTGAGACTTACTCTCCAGTTATCAAACCAGGAACTATTCGTATGGTTCTCTCCATAGCACTAGTTAACAAATGGTCCATACGTCAACTTGACGTGAAAAATGCCTTCTTGCATGGTTTTGTTTCAGAAGACATATATATGGAACAACCTCCAGGAACAGCTGATCCACGGTACCCATCACATGTGTGCAAGCTCAAAAAGGCTCTTTATGGTCTCAAACAGGCACCCCGTGCCTGGTTTGATCGGTTTAGTATCTTCCTTCTTAAATATGGGTTTTTTTGTAGTCTTGCAGATCCATCACTTTTTATTTTTCACTCTAACTCTGATACTTTAATCCTTCTTCTTTATGTTGATGATATACTCCTCACAGGATCGTCTGTTCCTCTGGTTACGCACCTGATTCAACTGTTGAGCTTCGAATTTGCAATGAAAGATTTAGGACCCATTCATTTTCTTGGCATTGAAATTACTCACACATCTGAAGGACTCCATCTCTCTCAATCACACTATGCGCTGACAATCCTGGAACGAGCTGGTATGGTGGACTGTAAACCAATGAGCACACCGCTTGAAGCTAAGACTAAAATGGCAGCAACTGATATGCTATTGCAAGATCCATAATTTTTTCATGGGCTTGTTGGTGCTTTACAATATCTCACACTCACAAGACCTGATATATCTTACAGTGTCAATTTTATCTCTCAATTCATGCATGCTCCAACTGTTATACATTTCAAAATGGTTCATCGTATTTTAAGATATGTCAAAGGCACAATTGACACTGGATTAAATTTTACTTCCCATTCTACACTTGATCTTTGTGCTTTCTCAGATGCAGATTAGGGAGGTTGCTCTACAACAAGACGCTTCACAACTGGATACTGCACATTCCTTGGTAGCAATCTCATTTCCTGGTGTGCAAAGAAACAACCCACTGTCTCTCGCTCCAGCACCGAGGCAGAATATAGAGCTATGGCTAACACAACGACAGAGCTTACATGGCTAACCTTCATTCTACAAGATCTTCACATATCACCTTCTTCACCACCTATCCTCTACTGTGACAATCTCAGTGCCTTACACATGACTGTCAATCCTGTGTTTCACGCTCGTAGCAAACACATTGAATTGGATTACCACTTTGTACGTGAGCGTGTTGCCCTTGGTCTTCTCATCACTCAGCACATCTCCACCCATGAACAAATAGCTGACATCTTCACCAAACCCATGTCCAAAAGTGCATTGGCTTACTTCAAAGACAAACTATGCCTCCGACTCCGGCCTAGTTTGAGGGAGGATGTTAATGGTAATAAGACAGATGCTCATGGAAACAATTCAACTACAGCTGTAAGCCAACAACGTGGAAACCAACATGGAAACGAATCAGCCCTCATGGAAACAAATCAACTGCGGCAGTCAGCCAGCAACATGGAAACAAATCAAAGAGACGTTGGCTAATTAGAATCGCCAGCAACAATGGAAACAAACCAACTCTCATGGTAACAAGACACAAACAGAAAGAGACGTTGGCTTGTTATGGAAATAAATCAACAACAGCAGCAATGAAGTTTATGACAGGAACCAGAAAGAGAAAGAGACGTTGGATTGTTATGAAAATAGATCAGCTAAGAATGGCAAGTCAATGTATCCAAATTAAGCAACTTGTAATGTTATAAAAAACAGCAGCTCGTATAGAAGAGTAAGTTGTATATTCACGTTAATATTCAAAGAAACAGAGAAACCTTTCTTCCATTGAAACATCCTTATCTTTCTTCAAATTTCCGCTAGGTTGAGTTAGACAAACCGGTGGTAGGGAAGGTGTGGATTCATAACCATTAGCATAACGTGGAGTATGAAGGCCTTCATATAATTTGTAGTGCATGTGGATGTTATGGACATGTTGCGAGGAATTGTTTAAGCAAGAATAATGTACAGATGCAGTCACAAAGGTTCGCTGAACATGATAATATAAAGGTTTCGGTGGAAGACATCCCTACAAATATGATAGAGGATGGAGAGCACCTTAACAGAATAATCTCTAATGTGGCTTCGGTAACTCAGGTCACTCGATCTTCTCCTCACGCGTTACGTACATGGAGATTGGTTAGTGGTTGTGAGAAACAGGAAAGTGAATTCTAAGGGAGGTAAAGGTGGGATTGCTAAGGACAAGGGTAGTAATACATATCAAAATAAATATGAAGTGTTGTAGAATATGCATGGGAATTCTGAAGGTATCATAGACTTGGGGCATATGCGGGATCTGACCACTTTGGGCTCCTTGGAAAATCACAAAGTTATGACCGTCCCAGAAAATATTGGGAAGGAGAAGCAAGTTGATGCTCCTAATAAAACAGGAGATGTGTCTGATAGTATGAAGAATAAAAGAGCAAGGAAATCAGAGGAAATTCATGCTATGATTAACCCACTTACCTTGCAGGACAGGGAGGGACAATTAAACAGGGAAAAAAATGGTAGTAGAACCCTTGTGCAGTCTAGAAAGATAAGAGGAAAGGGAGAGGGTCCTAGTAGGATTGGACGAAACTTACCTACGGGTGCCTTTTGGGAAAAAGGGAAGGAGAAGCTGGGTTTATCCCCGTTGGAGAAAGATTTTGTTTTTGGGCAGAATATGTTGGATGACTCTTATAAGAACATTATTCAGCATAACCAAGCCAATAACACGTCGTCTCTGTCAAAGAACCATTTAAGCACAAGGTAATGTGGGCCTGTGCAAGTTTCAAGTCCAAAGGGCTTTCACTTGAGGGGGTGTGTTAGAGAATAATATAAATCATATCCTAGAACCTCACCTAACATCTCAACCCAAAAATTTAAGTTGTTAGGTGAGGTTCTAGGATATGATTTATATTATTCTCTAACACACCCCCTCAAGTGAAAGCCCTTTGGGCTTGAAACTTGCACAGGCCCACATTACCTTGTGCTTAATTTTTATCAAATAAATGGGGATGGTGAGATTCGAACTCGTGACCACAGGGTCATCAAGGCTCTGATACCATGTCAAAGAACCATCTCAGCCCAAAAGCTTAAGCTGTTAGGTGAGGTTCTAGGATATGATTTATATTATTCTCTAATAGTCTCATGATCTTGACAAGATTGTCCAGGATGCAGCTAATATGAAAAGTAACCTGGAAGCCTTGAGTAATATTTCACACTTGCATACTGAACGTGGGGATAAAGAATGTGATACCAGGATGATTCTGGGGCCAGGGAATGAGACTGACCAATAGTGAGTTTGGTGGGAAGGTTTTGTCTGTCTCTCAATTTCTTTTTTTTTATGATGAATTATTTTGATGATTTTATTGTTTTGTCTTGGAATGTACGTGGAGCTGCTAATGCCACAAGCAAGCGTCATTGTAAAGAGTTAATTAAAAAGTATCATCCTAGTATTTGCGTGTTGTTGGAAACTCATGTTCAATTTGGTAGAGTGGCCAGCTTCTGGAATCGACTAGGCTATTGTCCTACAGAAATTGTGGAAGCTAATGGCCATGCTGGAGGTATTTGGGTACTAACATCAGGGGGTAATTTTTCTGTTTCTACAATAGATGTTATGGCTCAATGTGCTATAGTAGAGATTAAAGCAGGTAGTCAGTCTTGGTTCATGTCCCTAGTCTATGCTTCTCCCATTCCTAGTTTGCGCTATCAGCTTTAGGAACGACTCATTTCTGTCAGAACAATGGTCAATGGCCCCTGGATGCTCATTGGAGACTTCAATGAAGTCCTTCTACCATCAGAATCTATCGGGGGAATTTTTTTGCATGTTAAAGCAGGGAAGTTTAGTGAAGTTTTATCTGCTTGTAATCTCACTGACCTGGAAGCAAAAGGTTTTAAGTTTACTTGGCACCATCACATTCAGGGAGTGAGGCACCTGGCCAAAAAATTAGATAGAGCCCTGGTTAATCTGGAATGGCGGGATAAGTTCCCTGAGGCATTTGCGGAGAATTTAGGCAGGCTACATTCTGATCATCATCCTATCCTTCTATGATGTGGTGGTTTACCAATGTTTAAAAGAGAGCGACCTTTTCGTTTTGAATTTGCTTGGTCCACCCATGAGGATTATCAAGAGGTGGTTTCTGGAGCTTGGAGTGTTTGTGAGAAGGATGTTTTACGAGGGTTAGATATTGTGAGAGATGACTCCATTATCTTTAACAAATTTACTTTTGGCAATATCTTCAGGAACAAAAGAAAGATTTTGGCTCGTCTTGTTGGAGTACAAAATTGTCTAGAAGAGCAACCGACTGATTCTTTGGCTATGTTAGAGAAACACCTATGGAAAGAGTATAATATGGTGTTGCAGCAAGAGGAGCTTTTCTGGTACCAAAAATCTAGAGAAAAATGGGTTCAATATGGTGACAGGAACACTAAATTCTTTCACACTATGACAATGGCAAGAAGGAAACGAAACAGAATCCATGGCCTATTTCTCCAAAATGGAAGTTGGTGTATGGAGGATAAAATATTCAAAGCGAAGCCCTACAATATTTCAAAGATCTTTTTTGTTCAAATGTGCCAGTTGGAAATGTTGATTTGGGGCTGGATGCTCTTCCTATGATCTCAGACGAGGGGAAGGCTGGTCTTGGTCGTATAGTATTAAAGGAGGAAGTTTATACAGCCCTTATGCAGATGGAATCTTTTAAGGCTCCTGGTGCTGATGGTTTTCAAGCTTTTTTCTTCAAAAAATATTGGCACATTGTTGGGGAGGATGTATGGAATATGGTTTGAGAGGCTTTTGTTCATGGATCTTTTGATAGGAAACTAGCTGAAACTCTAGTAGTTTTGATTCCTAAAGTGGATGATCCCACCTCTATAAAGCAGTTCCGACCTATTAGTCTTTGTAAGGTAATTTATAAGATTATTACGAAGGTGTTAGTGAACAGAATAAGACCTTTACTGGATTCTATTATTGGACCTCTTCAAGGAAGTTTTGTCCCTAGTCGGGGCACAGCAGAGAATGCTCTGATAGCTCACGAAATTATGCATTATATGAACCATTCGAAGAGCAAAACAAGTTCCTTGGCAGTGAAGCTTGATTTGGAGAAGGCTTATGACAGAGTGGAGTGGGATTTTCTTCAGAAGACTTTAGAGGATTTTGGCTTTCCAGAGAATATTGTGAAGTTGATTATGTATTGTGTCAAGTCTTTCTCTTTAACTTTGCTGTGGAATGGGTCTAAACTTCCTAGTTTTGTTCCTACCCGTGGTTTAAGGCAAGGAGATCCAATGTCGCCTTATCTGTTCATCATCTGTATGGAAAAATTATCTTGTATGATTGCCAAAAAGGTTAATGAGAGACAATGGAAACCGGTGCAAGTAACTAGAGGAGGGCCATGGATTTCTCACCTCCTATTTGCCAATGATATTCTCCTTTTTACTTCAGCACAATGTTCTCAAGTCCGAATTATCACTAAGGTGGTAAATGACTTCTGTAGTGCTTCAGGCCTCAAAGTTAACCTTGATAAGTCAAGGATTATGGGATTGAAGAATGTTAGCAGGGGAAAGAAGGAAAAGTTTTCTCGATTGTCTTCAATCAAGGTTGCAGGGGATCTAGGAAAATATTTGGGATTTCCGCTTATTCAAGGTGGAGTTAAAATGGCTCATTTTAATTTTATCATTGATAAAAATTAAAGGAAGGTTAGCTAATTGGAAGGGTAAATTGTTAAACAAAGCAGGAAGAATTACTTTGGCAAAATCGGTCCTCACAACTGTGCCTATTTACCCTATGCAGAACATATGGTTGCCTAATGCTACATGCATGCAAATTGATAAAATTGTCAGGCAATTTATTTGGGGTAACCAAGAGACGGGAAGGAGTTGGAATTTGATTAATTGGAATATGGTGACTTGTCCTCGCATCAACGGGGGTTTGGGTGTGAGGGAAACAAGGTTTGGAAATATATCTCTGCTTGGAAAACTGATCTGGCATCTCCTAAATAGCCCTGGTAAATTATGGGTGCAAATGCTACACAAGAAATATGTGAAGAATAAGTTGTTGGTTCAGAATCAAAACTATTCTAATTCCAGTTCTTATTGCTGGAAATCCATCATTTGGGCTCTTCAACATTTAAGAGAGGGATTCATGATAAGGCTTGGTACTGGAGATGTGTCGATTTGGTATGATAAATGGTTGGAATTTGGGAGATTAGCGTCAGTTCTTCCGGTAGTGAATATTAGTGACACCGACATGTTGGTGAAGCATCTTTGGGATGATGGACAATGGAACTTGGAGTCACTATCTACAGTAATTCCTAATGATATTCATTTTGGAATCTTAGCTGTCCCAATTCCTAAAGACCGAAATCTAAAGGACTGTGTGGTTTGGGAAAACTCAATTACTGGCATTTATACTCCTCATCTTGGGTATACTTGGCTTCTAAACAGATCTAGACATATGGAGGATAGTACGGGGAAATGGCATTGGTTAGTGAAGCTTAAGGCTATAGAAAAGGTCAAGCACTTAATTTGGCTCATATTCCATGGTTGTTTACCAATAAACACACTTCAATTTAGGAGGAGGTTAACGGACAATCAGGTATGCCCCTGCTGCCAATTCATCATCGAGGATACTTGGCACTGTATTAGGGACTGCAGAAAAGCTTGGGAGGTTTGGCAAGAACTTCGTTTCATTGGAGCAATAAATTTTCTTAGTGGGAATATTGTGGATTGGATTATTCAGCAAGTGGATTCAGACCAGGGTCATCTGTTTCTTTTAGCTGTATGGTGGATCTGGAGGCAGAGAAACTGTTTTGCTTTTGAAAACCACTATGAAGGCGATGTTTGGTTGAGGAGGAATATTTGGAGAATGGTTGCTGATTCTCATATGGCTTAGGGGGAAGATATGAAGGTAACCAAAGAAACAATCCAAATCTTGTGGCAACGGCCTCCTTGGGATTTTGTAAAGATTAATGTGGATGGTAGCTCTCTTGGTAACCCTAATAGGATTGGAGCTGGTGGTTTAATTAGGTCCAGTGCAGGGAATTTTCTTGTTGGATTTATTGCCTTTGCAGGTGTTGCTTGCAACCTTCTTCCAGAGTTACTAGCTATTGCTAAAGGACTGAAGCTGGCATGGGATCGAGGATATCGCAAGATAATCTGTCACTCAGACTCAAAGGATGCCCTTAGATTGTTATCTGCTAATCAAGTGGGTTTCCATAAGTATAGGGCTCTTATTTTAGAGATTACAGAATTACTGAGTAGAGATTGGACTATCAGAATTGAACATACATTTAGAGAGGCTAATTTTTGTGCTGATTTTATGGTAAAGCTTACAACTACCTGCGACAATGGTTTGATGATCTGGGATGAGCCTCCTCAAGGATTGCAACAGCTTCTTCTAGCAGATATCATGGGAATTAGCTTCCCTAGAATTGTTTAGTCTTTTCTTTTATTTGTCTCCACTGTAACAAAAAAAAACAATCTCCGCGCGTCATGTGACTCGTTGAATGATCTCCCCAGTCAAAATTACCAAATCACTTAATTAATATGGATGCCAAAACAAATTCCAACACAAATATTGTAAAAAGGAAATGAAAATATCACACAAATTATTTTCAAACAATAACAAAAATATTTGGAACGAAATGAATCTGAATTATTACAACATACATAGCTCTAAATTACAATTCACCATCACTTCTTGTTCTACACAGAGTCTTCATCAATTTAGACTCTCCCGGCTGAACCCCAAATCAACATTAATAAGAGGGGTCGGTTCCAGCTGTCGTCTTGTTGAGTAAAAATCAGCAGTAATATTATGTGTTTGGTGTTGCGGTAGTTGTTGTAGTTGTGATTTGAAAAAAGTTATTTTATAAAAAATATTTTTAGTTGAGGTTGATTTGAAAAAATAGGTGTTTGGTTAAAACTGTGGTTGAAATTGAGGTTGGAGAAAAAGTAGTTTAATGTGTTTGGTTAAGAATGCTTTTGAAATTAAGGTTATAAAATGATTTAAAAAATATATATTAAAATTGATGGTTTTAAATTTAAATATTGTAAAATTAATTACTCCTATTACATCATGAAAAAATAATACTTTATATAAAATATTTTTTATTATTCCATTAAACTATTTATAATTCCATTACGTACAAAATTCATCCGATAAGAACTACAGTTTTCATAATTTTTTGAGCGTGTAATAAAATTAGATAAAATATTATTAGATATAAAATTGATATTACTGTGCGAGTGAATTTAATTCACTCTATACTAGTTTTTTGAGAAAAAAATATTGTTCACGTCGCGAATGAATTTAATTCTCTAAACTAGTTTTTTTTTTAAAAAAATTAATACAATTAACATACTTAAAAAAAAAAACATGCGGACAGTGCAAGTGAATTGCACTAATTACGTGAACAGTGCAGTGAATGCACTGTTCGTTATTTTTTATCCGCTATAGTGCGTGAAAAGCAGGTTTTCGTAACTTTTCCTTTACAGCGTTTTAAACGCAAAAATCACGTGGGCCCCATGCACAGTAAATCGATTTTTTTTATTACCAAACGGCTGCGGGCTGCATTTTAGCCGCAGCCGCGTAGTAAGTGGGGTCGGTTCCAACCATGGATATTTGGTTACAAAAATTAAATGCCTTTATATGAAGAGAACTTAAAACTAGAGTGTAAATATTTTTAGACACTGAAACAGGCAGAACACAATGTAAGAAAAGTTTCAGAATTACAGAAGCAAAAGATAATGCTCTGTGAGTAGGGATAAAGAATATTCCTTTCGTCAATTTAGTTTATAGTTATAGTATTTTCTACTGAATCTAGGTTTTTCCTAGGCATATGACGGGTAAGTTGACGAAGGTTATACTTATAGAATTTTTGATGCCCTCCATATGCTTCCTTTTGGAAAAGAATCACGATGTTGTCTTCCTGCCAGATAGCCTTCACACACCTACTGAATAGCTTTGAAATGAAGTAACCCGTCCACCATCTTTTTTTGTTGCAGTACATTAATTCCATTCCAGTTGAGATATGCATAGCGATAATGCCAAAGAGTATACTGATTAGTGATCATGGAAGAAAGACATTTTTGGTCTTTTGATGGTGAGCAGTCTGCTAGCACAATAAACATTCGATTATGAGTCATTTCATTCTTAATAATCAAACCTTTCTTAGGATGAAAGATTTTACAGTTCCCTTGTTGAATAAGCACAGCAAGTCCCTTTTCTTGGAGTTGGCCGATGCTAAGCAGATTGTTCTTCAGTTTTGGTATAAAAAATACATCTGTGATCACATGAATTGTCGCACTCGACATTGCAGCGGCCCTAAAAATAAATATTGATTTATGAAAAAAAAACAAATATCTAGCATCTTGTTCTTTTATGGGAAAATGTCTTATTTGAGGAGTCACCACCTAGTATTATGGTTACTAGAAACCCTAACTGGTCAACAAAGATTCTATGATTCGGGACTGGTTATGTAAAAGGGAAGATGTTATCACCTCTTAAATGTCCTGCCTGAGGCAGACTGCATTGTTGGTTTTGTCTTAAATTGCTAAATATTTATTGGTTTATGCTCTGATGGTTTACTTACAATATTCTTGACTCTAGCGCTAGTGAATATTCAACTACAGATAATTCCAACTCTGGCGTTGGTAAATATTACGTAGCTATAAAATAATTTAGATCAATATTTCCTGACTCTAACACTAGTGAATAAATCAATAAAATAAATTTAGTTTTTATGCATACACATATTTTTTTTATTTTTTCTAGCTAAATAAAATAAAATACAATGAATAAAAATAATATAAATTAAAATCGGTATTTTTATTCCCGATTCTGACGTCAATAAATAAACCAATAAATTTATATTATTTTTATTTATGCATACATATTTTTTTTTATTTTTTCTACTTTTCTATTTTTATTTTATTTTATTTTATTTATTTATTTATTGGGGCAAGGCCCAGCTTAGCCCATATGGGCTGGGCTAGACTCAGCCAGCCCGGCCCGGTCGCTGGCCCAAGCCAGTGACCCGGTTGGGCAAAGGCACGCACCACGCATGCGTGCAAGAGTTAATTAAATCCAAGCTGTAGTGACTTTACAATGAAAAATGGAAAAGAAGGGAACGAAGACAAACTTACATGATCTGCAGACATTGCTGGAGGCGATGAAGACGATGGGGATGTTAATGTTGGTCTCTATGTCTCCTGCTTCCGTTTTCCTTTTGCTTCCCCTGTCTTTCTATTTTGAACTTCTTCCTTTGCTTTAAACTGTCTCCTGGGTTTGTTTTTCGTCTTTTAGCCCCTCAGTTATGTGATTCCTCTGTCTCCCCCTTTTCACCCCAGTTTCTCTTCCTCTTTTCCCCCCTACTTGTTTTTTGGGTTTTTCATTGTCTACAGGGACAAAAGCAATGGTAAAAACAATACTCCTCTCTATGCAGTCTTTGTTTGGTTCGTGCTCTCTCTTGGGTTTTTGCTCTGTGTGCTACACCTTTTTTCTATTTTTCTGGGTTTCCTTTTTTTTTTTTTTTTTTTTTTCTGCTCACTTGGTTTTTTTTTTCGTTCTCCCCCCCTCCTACAAGGTTGCCTTTTGCCCAGTTTTTATGAGGTCAGAGGTCGATTGGCGTTATAACGGTCGGCAGCAATGGCATTGGGCGCTCCATTCAATGAAGAAATGTCTCTGCCTTTAATGGCGGAGCCGTTGCAAAGGAAGAAGACGAGTGAACAGTTGCCTCCCAAAACGACTCTGTTTTCCCATTCTATAGGTGCTTTCAATTTGGTCCTCGTAATTTTGTACTTTTGCAATCAAGCCCCTGGTTAAAACTGTAATTTTCCCTGCATTTCGGTGCCTTTTACAAGTTAGTCCTTGGACTTTAATCTATTGCAATCATGCCCCTGATTAACCCCAAACTTTGCTATTTCTTCAATTAAGTCCCTGATTTCATTAATTTAATTAAATCCAAGTCCAATTAAGTCTAAAACTTATCAATTCTTCAATTAAGCTCTTGATTTGATTAATTAAATTAATTCTAAGCTCAATTAAGTCTCAAAACTTATCATTTCTCCAATTAAACCCTTGATTGGATTAATTAAATTAATTACAGGCTTAATTAAGTCTCAAAACTTATCAATTCTCCAATTAAACCCTTGGCTTGATTAATTAAGCTAGTCAAAAATTTAATTAAATCTTTAAACTTCCAAGCATGTTTCCTTTAACCTAAATTTTAATTCATTCTTCATTTATTTCATTTACTTGTTTTTTTCATCATTATTATTTTTTTTATCATTTTTTTTATCATTTTCAATAAATAAAATTAAAATAAAAGGGTCAAAATTGGGTTATGACATGAATAATGCCATTCACCTCCATTCGAACCCTACATTTTCCTTGGACAATAAGACTTTAATCATTTCCCATCTTTACTGATTCTCTGGAGTTGCTATCAAAGTAATAAAATATGTCCCTCTGTCCACACATATGGTTGTTGCATCTAGAATAAAAAAACCATATGTGTTCTGTTTCAGCTTGCTGGAAGTTAACATGAGCCATCAACAACATCTCTTCTCTCGTCTCTACATAGTTTGCCTTTTGATCCCTTGCTTTCTTTGGACACTCCCACTGAAAATGTCCTAGTTCACCACAGTTATAACATTCTATGGTTGTTTTTTCAAACCCAAATATGCCTCTTCCTCTTCCTCTTTCTCTTCCTCTTCCTCGTCCATGATAGTAATTTCTATCGCCATCTCTTCCTCCTTGCTATGCCCCGTAAGTCATTTGCAATGCTTGTTCTTCGATAAACAACATGGCGGCTAATCCTTTGTTCATGAACCAACAAGCTACTCTAGAGTTCATCAATGAACAAAATATCCAGATCATTGGATTCTTCTATAGAACATACAACGTAGTCATATTTCGGAGTCATAGACTGTAATATCTTCTCAATGATCACCACGTCCTTCATGCACTCTCCATGAATTCTCATTTTATTAGCAATAATGAGAGTTCTTCCAAAATAGTCATTGACTGATTCTGCAGCCTTCATATGCAGTGTTTCGAACTCTTTGCGAAGAGCCTGCAATTGAGCACGTTTTACACGTGCAGTTCCTTGATATTTCTGTTTCAAGGAATCCCAGATGTCTTTAGCTGTGTCCTTCTTCAATATTTTGCACTTGTCTTTGAACTTCTGCTCATCAATCTGTTTATGTTGTGCTTTGCTGGGATCAACTCCTTCTGCTGCTGCAATAATTCTTGTCTCCACCAAGTTCCAATACTCTTTGAAACGTAGAAAATTTTCCATTAGCATACTCCAGTGATCATAGTGTCCATCAATCCTTGGAATTGCAGGTTGTACAAAACTGCTTTCAAATGCCATTGTTTCTTCACACTGGTAACTGTGTTGAAAACTCAACAATGTTGATTGCCCTGGTCTGTGTCTTCTCGTCTGTGAAGTATGATATGAAGAAGGTTGTGATAAAAGTTTTGTGGAGTTTTATGAAGAGGCTCTGATAGCAAATGATTAACAAATGATTCATCTACTCTTAACTAATCATAAAAAAGTAATGCAATATTATTCATTGCGTGATCCTTTTCTGACTAATTGATAGCATGTTGATTGATGCAAACCATTTTGCAAAGAAAACAAGACGTGTAAGAAACTAGCACTGATCATTTAATGAAGTACATTATAGCAATCTCATAGGAAACACAAACAGAACACACTTATATTTGTAGCACACGATCGAAATGGGTAGAACCTATTTCACTTGAATGACAGAACACACTGCTTGTATGACATTTTTTTTTGAGAAGTATATGGTTTCATTAAACGCCATAGCCTGGCGAGACAAAAAATTACAAAGCCTGCCGCATATCAATTTTGCAGGAAATGCCAATCAAAGCAAAGTCCAAACAAAGAGGACAAAACATCAGAAATAGACTAAGAAAGCAACAATATAATCAACACAAGAAAACCATTACTGCAAAACCAAGAGAAGCGTCCAAGAGTCTCCAATTTAATTTTCACGAGAATGTAAACCTCTGAAGAGATGCACATATAGTCTGATAGACATAATCTGAGAGATGAATCATAACCAAGCAATGAAATCACTGGATCTGTGCACTCCTTGCTTAGCCATACAATCTGCCAGACTATTGCTCTCACGGTACACATGAGAAAAAGTAATTGAACCAAACAGACTAGTCAATTTCTGAACTGTGGAGAAGAGGTCTCTATGCATCCATGGCCTGTTGTGAGTATTATGCATCCAGCTGATTACATTGGCAGAATCAGATTCAATAATTATATGCTTATGATGAAGGAAACACTTTGAGGCTGAAAGCTCAATAGCTTTGACAACAGCTCTCAGCTCAGCTATGTTCGAGTCTAGAATCCCTACTTGAAGAGAAAAAATACCAAGGAGATGACCTTGGTGATTGCGCAAGGCACCACCTATACCTGAGAGACCAGGCTTTCCAAGAGAGGAGCCATCCACGTTCCACTTGAATCTACCAATGGGAGGAGGAGACCATATAACACCAGTTCTATAAATCTGAACATTGGACCAGCGGATCAGACCTGCTGACGATCTTAACAGATCTAGAGGGGAGTAAGGAAAGTCAGGATGAAGTGCTTTCAACCATAAGCACAGCCGAGCGATGATAAGGAAGAAGACTGAATCATAGTTCGGCGACTTTTGTCGAAATATCAGGTCATTTCGAAGAAGCCAAAGGGACCATACCACTGAGAAAAACAACATCAGCCATGCTTTTTTCTGAAATTTACCCTGAACCATGACAGTCCACTGAGAGAATAAGCATGACAAATTCTTAGGGCAGCACCATGATAATCCCCACCACTTGATGATTTTAGACCAGATGATCCAATGATTATGGCAATGTAGAAGTAAGTGATCAACCGACTCTTCCTCAACTTGACAAATAGGGCAGTTGGAGTGTGAGCTATCCAAAACACCTCTTCTAACCAGCACACCTCGGGTGTTGAGTCTGTTAATAATAGCCATCCAATAGAAGATCTCCACTTTAGGAGGGACTACACCTTTCCAGATTCCAGCAAAAGAGAAGCCATTGGTAGAATAGTGAGTTGGGCTTAGCAGCCCACATAGAGATTTAACTGAAAATCTTCCTGATTTGTTGTCCTTCCATATTAGTCTATCCTCTGATTCGCTGTCTAAATGCACCTTTGAGAGAACGATATATAATTGTTCTAACAAACCAATGTTTCGACCCCTCAAAGGCCTTGACCAGGAAAAGAGCCATATCCATTCAAAACCATCCCACATTCCCATCTTGTCAATGCTGGCATCTTTATCATTGGATAAACGGTAAAGAGTAGGGAAACGATTTGCAAGACAGTGATTGGCAACCCAAATATCATGCCAAAACGTTGTTCTCTTGCCATTACCAATAAGAACCATAGATTGATGGGACATAATCTCTTGCAATCTGTTATCTTTAATACAATGGTTAATCATACACGTCCATGTGCTGCCAGTTCCTGAAAGAGGGGTTTGTGGCAGGAAACTGGAGCTGTTTGTGTTGTGTATGAATTTGATCAATTCCTTCCATAAGCTTGATTCCTCCGAACCCAACCTCCATTGCCATTTATACAGCAATGCTGTATTTTTATCCCTTAAAGACCCAATCCCAAGGCCCCCTATCCTTTTCGGGAGAGAAACTGTTGACCAGCTGACATTGCATAATTTCCTGCTTTCCTCTTTTCCAGACCATAGAAAAGATCTGAACTTTCTCTCAATTGTTGTTGCAACTGTTGCTGGCATGGGAAATAAAGATAGATAGTAGATGGGCAAGTTACTTAGAACAGATTTAAGTAGACACAATCTACCTCCAATAGATAGAAATCTGCCTTTCCATGCAGCCAACCTGCTGCTGAATTTGCTGATAATAGGCTTCCACATTGAAACTCTGTTCATATTTGCACCGATGGGAAGACCAAGATATGTGATTGGGAGTAGTTCCTGCTTGCACCTAAGAATCTGCGCTGAGTGGCGGCATACATGATCTTCAATACCCACGCCAATAATACTGCTTTTGTAGAAGTTAACTTTCAGCCCTGATATAAGTTCAAAGCATAAAAGGATATGCTTTATGTTCTGTAAACTGGATAGGGAAGCTGAACTGAATATAAGGGTATCATCCGCAAACTGCAAGTGAGATAATGCAGGACCAGAACTGCTGAAATTCAGACCTTCAATCAATTCCATATCACAACCACGCTGCAGCATACAACTCAACCCCTGGACGGCAAGATTAAAGAGAAAAGGAGAGAGCGGATCTCCTTGGCGTAATCCTTTTTCCAAGCTGAATTCCTCTGTGGGAGAGCCATTAACAAGAACAGACATCTTTGCTGTAGAAATACATTGCATAATCCACCCTCTCCATCTGGATCCAAAGCCCATACTAGCCATAACTTCGTTAATGTATTCCCATATGACAGAATCAAATGCTTTATGAAAGTCAAGTTTGAAAAGATAAGCTTTACCATGGTTTTCCTTGATGTAAGCAATAGCCTCATTTGCAATCAATACACTGTCAAGTATTTGCCTACCTTTGATGAAAGCAGTTTGATTGTCTGTAATAACTTCTGGCATAACATGTTTCAATCTGATTGCCAGCAACTTTGATATAATCTTATATAAGCTTCCCACCAAACTGATAGGTCTAAAGTCCGCCAACTTTGCAGCACAATTTATCTTAGGAATGAGTGTAACAAAGGAGTTGTTGATGCCTGAAGGGAGAAGGTTAGATTGATAAAAGTCTTCAACCATACGGGTGATGTCCCCGCCTATAGTACTCCAAGCTTTCTTAATAAAGGTAAAATTAATACCATCAGGACCTGGTGCCTTATTTCCTTCACAATCCCAAACCGCAGCTTTGATTTCCTCTGTAGAGAACGGGCATTCCAGAGCAACCGAGGATGAGGGCTTCAACTTTTGAAATTCCAGATGATAACATGAAGGTCGTGGTCTGTCATGATGGGAGTATAAATTACGGAAGAAGTTGAAGACAGCTATCTTCATCTCGGCAGGCTTAGACAACATATTCCCATCAACTTCCAGTGATGAAATCAGGTTTCGTTTCTGTCTTATTGTTGCAGCTAAATGAAAAAAACGTGTGTTCTTGTCCCCAAGCTTGCACCACTGCACCCTTGACTTCTGATGCCAGATAGACTCTTGCATTATATACAGAGTTCGAAGTTTGGAGACAATGACATTGCTTCTAATTAATTCATCAGCTGACAGGTCTCTGCATTCTTTGAGATTGTCAAGGGAGTCAGCTTCTGACTCCAGCTCCTTGATTTGGTTAGACATGTTGCCCACAACTTCTTTGTTCCAGTGCTTACATCTCTCCTTTAACATCTTGAAAGCTGAGACCATGTTCCCTCTACCAGTTGATGAGACTGAAATGGAGTTCCAGAAACTTTGTATCATCTTCCTGAAGTCAGCCATCAGCCACCAACAGTTCATAAACCGGAATGGTTTTGGTCCCCAATTCTTGTAGTCTAATAACAGCTGCAGGGGTCTATGGTCAGAAGAGAACCTTGGGAGACCGAATAAAGTAGAGGCTGGAAGAAGCTGCAGCCAATCACCCGATACGAAAATTCTGTCAATTCGACTTGCTGCGTTACCTCTAGACCAAGTAAATCTTTTTCCATTTAAGGGGAGATCAAGAAGTTCGCAACTATCAATACACTGCTTGAATCTTGACATAGCAGCAGATACTTTTGAACCACCTTTACGATCCGAGGATGACAAAGTTTCATTGAAGTCACCAGCAAGACACCATGGAGTGCTAACACTATCTTTGAAAGTAATCAAGTAGTCCCATAATTCTTTCTTCAGGGTACCATCAATCGGAGCATAAATAAAGGATACCAAGCAATCCAAATTATAACGAGTAAAAGTGCCTTCTACATGTAAAATACGCCCATTCAGAGCAATTGAGCATCTAGATACACAAAAAGAAGCTGGATTCCATATACATAAAATCCCCCCAGAAAGGCCTATAGAGGGGACTGCATACCAGTCTCTAGCACGCCGACCCCAGATAGAGCTAATAATACTGTCATGAATATTTTCTAATTTTGTTTCTAAAATACCCAGAACATCAATAGACAATTTCCTACCCAAATTCCTCACACATCTTTTTTTTACTCTGCTCCCTAAACCACAAACATTCCAAACAACAATACTACCCATAAAATGGATGTAAGAACCATACCATCAGACTGGATAAAATTGACTTACTCATTTTTCCTTCGTAGCCACTCCTCCTGCTCATTATCTATGAGTCCCTGTATTGTTTGTGTCATCAGGTGATTATCATCATGCACCTGAAGGATAGCTTTTCCAACTTCCCAGCAAGCATTAGCTTCCTCCCAAGAGCCGGATCGTAAAGAGTCAGCAACTTGGTTACCATGAGCTGCAGGGGATTGATAGTGTGAGCTATTGGCCTCATCATCACCCACATGTTCCTTCCCACAACAGATAATTGCGTTTCTGTTCTTAATGCCATTGTCCCACACTGCTTGTATGACATTGAGTATTAGAAGTGCCCCAGCTGCAACAACAGAGATGGAAACCCATGGATTATGGAAGTAGTTTTGTTTCAAGGCTGCAATCCATTGGTGCCTCCGCTTTCTGCTGTAGTTATTCAGACCTTCAACGACATCAGCAAAATAAAATCGATTACTGTCAACAACATTTCCTCTGTCAAGATCATGGAGAGCACACATAACTGCAACATTATCACTGAGCCAATAATCTATAATTCCTTTCTTAGCAAGTATTTCTACATCATTAGTACCACGAACAAGGTTTCTGATGGTAGCTATATAGTCACTTACGTATCCACCTCTGCATTGGCATTGCTCAAAGGCGTGGATGTTTCTAAATAACTTCTCTGTACAATCCTCTAAAAATAGTGGTGGTATTTCCAGTATCCCTTTATGTAAATCAAAGTTCATGTCAAATATTTTTTCCTTGGACCCCAACTTAAACTTGACTCCAGATTCATGGAGCTCCATTGCACTTGGTGTGGTTCGAGTTCGAAGAGCCTGTGGCTGTTTTGCTGGCTGGTGACACTTTCTTAGAAAGTCAACAAAATGCTCTACTTCAGAGGATTTGATTTGCTCCGAAATGGCTTTTGGCACCCATGAACCCCTAAATGCGCCTGATAAGAAATGACGAGTAAGCTCAATCATGGAATATCCGACCAGTGTTTTGGAAAGCTTAAGCAAGTCGTCAAGAATGAAGAACGGAATCTGATTTTCAAGCAAGCACGTGTCAAACGTTATGTCTTCTATCATAAATGGTTTACCGAATATATGGTCGTTGTTTCTTCGGATGAAAGGGGAAAACTGTATCAGGAAGACCATAATGATGAAGGAGCTATCTAGCAACATCATTTTCACGAAGTCCTCTGAACTAATATTTTCAAAATTATCTGCGTAACAGTTGCGCAATCTTGTCTCCCTCTCTGCAATAGCTGCAATGCATTCCTTCACACTTACCTGACTCACTTCAAGAAACTCTTGCAGGAATATTTTTTTATGCTCTTCCATTTCTTTCAGCTCTTCTTTTCCATGGTGAATGGGCCCAATGGAGACTAGTTGAGGCGTGTAGGCATGATCCTTCGAGTCGCGTAGTCTTTTAGGAACTCTGTAGATGGAACACTTTTTAGAGAAGGCATGCAAGGTTTCCAACTCCCCTTCCACAGACGCTGTTAATTTGTCAATGTCAAGCGAAACATGATCATTCCTTTTCATCTGCTCAGTTGATGTTCCGACTTTCTCCATCCTGTGACACAAATCTCATTTGATCAGATGTTTGCCGGAATCACAGAGAATCACCAGATCAATCATTGAAATGATCTCTACAGTCAAGATTACCAAATCATTTAATTAATACGGATGCTTAAACAAATTCCAACACAAATGTAAAGAGGAAATGAAAATATCACACAAAATATTGTCAAACATTCACAAAAATATTTGGGAGGAATCAAATCTGAATTATTACAGCATACGTAGCTTCTCTAAACTACAACTTTCATACTTAGATTTGCTTCAAATCATATATAAAGAAAACACTCAGCGGCCTTCTGACAGAAACGAAAAACTCACTCAGTAGCTCTAGGTTTTTTCACAAACTATGGTCCGAAGTGTTTCTGATCAGAATCTTCTTGAATGTTTTGTTCCTGTATTTCAGTTCTTATTCTACACAAAGTCTTCGTCAATATAGACTTTTGCAGCTAAACAATAAATCAGCATTATATATGAAGTGGGGTTGACCACAGCTGTTCTTCCTGGTTTGAATTATTTTATAAAATAATTTTTATTTAAAAATCTATTAAAATAACTTCTTACTTCAACACATTAAAACCTCATGTTAATTCTCTTTTGCTTTATGGTTCGTGAAACTCAAACGTTGCCATTGCCATAGATGACCCTAATGTGAATTGAATCCTGTTTATGCATGCTCTATCGTTAGCTTCAGACTTTTATTTGCTGGACCACAAACAATAAGTGGGGTCTGTTCCAGCTGGTGTCCCGTGACTCGTTGAATAATCTCTCCTGTCAAAATTACCAAATCACTTAATTAATACGGATGCTTAAACAAATTCCAACACAAATATTGTAAAAAGGAAATGAAAATATCACACAAATTATTATCAAACAATCACAAAAATATTTGGAAGGAACCGAATCTGAATTATTACAACATACATGGCTCTAAATTACAATTCACCATCGCTTGTTCTTCTGCACACTGAGCTTGTTTGATAATATAATTGTAATTGTTTTTTAAATAAATTTTAGTATTAAAATATATATTAATGATTTTTTTTTATTTTTTAAAAATTATTTTTAATATTATTATATTAAAATAATTTGAAAATATTAAAAATATATTAATTTAAAATAAATAAAAAATTAAAAATTTTTAAAAACATTTTTAAAACGTGAAGTCTTCGTCAATTTAAACTCTCCCGGCTGAACCACAAATCAACATTAATAAGAGGGGTCGGTTCCAGCTGTCGTCTTGTTGAGTAAAAATCAGCAGTAATACTAAGTGGGGTCGGTTCCAACCATGGATATTTAGTTACAAAAATTAAATGCCTTTATTTTTCGTGGGCATATGACGGCTAAGTTGACGAAGGTTATACTTATGATGATTCCCTCTTTTTTAACTTTATTGTTTGCTTGTTCTAATATGTTACTGAAGGAAATCACAGAGCACACTGTTTATTTACAGGAAAAAAAGAAAAGAAACAAAAGAACAATTGAAATGGCAGAATCTAAACAGCTTGAATGATAGAACACACTGCTTGTATGACAGTAAGTAGGAGGAGCATTCCAGCTGCAATAACAGAGATTATGGTCCACGGATTGTCGAAATACTTATGTTTCAGAGCTGCCTTCCATTTGTGCGTACGCCTTTTGTAATACTTCTCCAGATGTTCAACGACATCAGAAAAATAGAAGTCTTAAGAGGGCATCGTTATCACGAAGCCAATTCTCCACAATTCCTTTTCTTGCGAGTATTTCTAAGTCCTTGGAAGCATGAACAACCAAATTGATCATCATGATATAGTGACCTATAAAACCAGAACCGAAATGGCATTGCTCAAAGGCTTGGACATTCCTGAATAACGTTTCTGTGTCATCCTCAATCTTTAAACATGGAATTTCCAGTGTCCCTTTATCAGCGTCGTAGTTTTTTGCTGGACCCCGACTTAAACCTGACTCCAGCTTGATGGAGATCCATTATTGCACTGGGTGTGCTTAGATTATCAATTTCCTTTTCCTTTAGCTGTTTTTGCTCTGTTGGCTGCTGACAGATTCTCAGAAAAGCAACAAAATGCTCTACTTCACAGAACTTGATTTTCTCCAAATTGTCGTGGGGCACCCATGAAGACCATCTGTGTGTCAAGAATACTAAGGTAAGCTCAATCAAGGAAATAGGGCACCTTATTTTGGATAGCTTAATCAAGTCTTCTAGAATGAAGAATGGAAGCTGATTTTCAAGCAAGCACATGTCCCTGGATACATCACTGATCATCCAAGGTTTACCGAATATACGGTCATTTCTGCATCCAATGTTTCCGAAGCCAATATTTTCGAAGCAAATCCTCAGTAAGACCATGATGAAGAAGGAGCAATCGAGAAGTATCAGTTTCACAAATTTTTCACTGCTAAGCTTTTCAAAGGTTGCTGCATAACAGTTTCGCAATCTAGTTTCCTTCTCTGCAATAAATGCAATAAAATCCTCAAGGTTTACCTCGCTGAATTTAAGAAAATCTTGAAGGTACATTTTCTTATGCTCTTCCATTTCTTGTAGCTCTTTTTTTCCATGGTGAAGTGGGCCGATGGAGACTACTTGAGGTGTATAAGCTCGTCTATTTAACTTGAGTAGTCTTTTAGGAACCCTGTAGATTGAACACTCATCGGAGAAAGGACGCAATTTATTGAACTCCTCTTGCATGGACGTTGCTAACTTGTTAGTGTTAACCGAACCATGATCTCCCTTGTTCATCAGCTGATCAGTTGATGTTCCAGCAATCTCCGTCCTGTGTCTCATTGAGTGATCTCTCCTGTCAAAATTACTGTCTCATTTATTAATACGGATGAGTAAACAAATTCCAACACAAATGTAAAAAGGAAATGAAAATATCACACAAAATATTGTCAGACAATCACAAAAATATTTGGAAGGAATCGAATCTGAATTATTTCAACATACATAGCTTCTCTAAATTACAACTTGCATACTTAGATTTGCTTCAAAACATATATATATGCGCGCGCGCGTGTTTAATATTTACACTGACTATGCTTGATGGAGAGTTTAAGAATGTTATATGATATTTCTGCGATGGACATGAATTCTTTATTAGCAAAATACTAAAAAAAAAGATACTTTTACTCTGCAGCACCACAAATCACTATTCATTTTGATAATGTTTTATTTTTTTTTAATTTTTTAATATTTATTTTATTGAAAATTAATTTCCAAAATTTATTTCATTCTACCTTTTATAACCCATAAGGGTGGAGCCACAACATTAGGTTTATGGGGGCAAATTAAAAAAAAAAAAAAAAAACTTTTAGAGGGGCTAAATGTTAAAATTTATTAATTTAAAGGCTAAAATTTATAATTTTTCATGGGGGAGACATTAGGGAAGAATTTGTAGGGCCTGCCACCCTCTACCTCTGTCCTTGATGATCCAAGTCATGGATTTAATGATTTTTTTTTTAATTTTAATTTTATTCTTCAATATTTAGTTTGTTGAGGATTAACCTTCGTAATTTTGTTTGGATTTACTTTCTATGAGGTTATCAGAGTCTCATGATCCAAGTTATGGGTTTGGCGGGTTAATCTGGTTGATTTAGGTTGTTTTCTCTTTTTAATTGACTTTTTTTAATTTCATCCTTCAATATTTTATTTATTAGGAATTAGTCTTCCTATTTTTTTTTTTATTTGCTTTGTATGAGGTTATATCGGTCTCGTGATTCAAGTCGCGGGTTTGATTGGTTAATCTATGTTGAATTGTGTCATTTTTTAAATTAATTTATTTTTTAAATTTCAACATTGGATTAATTGAAAATTAGATCTCATAATTTTTTTTTTAATTTTTTCTATAAAGTTATCATAATCTCGTGACTTGAGTTTTTAGTTTGGTAAGTAAACCCGGGTTAACTTAAAACTTTTTTTAGATCTTTTTTTAATTAGATATTTTTTTAATTTCATCCTTAAACATTGAGTTAATTGAGGATTTGGTTTCATAGTTTGTTTCAATTTATTTTTTATGGAGTTATCATGATCTCATGACCAGAGTTGTGGATTTGACAAGTTAGATACATGTCAATCCAATATATTTTTATTTCAATTTTTTTTTGAAAAAAATATTGTCTTGATTTTTTATAGTGAAACTATACTTTTTACTGATCGTTCAGGTTATTTTTAAATCCATCAACTCCATTGAGTCAGCCCCTATATTTAATTTTTTTCTGCTAAAAAAAAACCTTTAGCAACCTCTAAACAGTTATATTTTTATGTTCAAAATAAATTATCCAACTAATAATAAAGCACGAGCAAATGATCTTTTCTCCAACAAACAAGAAATCTTTTATTACTTTTTTGTTTTAATATGTTGCATCTTTTATTGGATACGAGGGATAACATTAAGAAGGATAAGGACTCTCAAATACTCTCATTTATATTTTTCAATCCTCTTAACTCGATGAATTACCTCTCATCTTTCCTTTTCTTTGTAATTCTCAAGATGTAATAAGTATGATAAAAAAAATGATAAAGCTTCTCGAATCAACTCGGGCTAACATAACAAACTTGTAAACTAAGTTGTGAGGTTGGGCCAACCTTATAGAAAGTAAATTGAAGAAAAAATATGTTAATCCCCGATAGTTAAAATATAGAATAATGAAATCGAGAAAAAAATCGGTCAACAAAAAAAAGCCTACAAAAGTAAAACTCCTACAAACCTTGGGTAAGGCTGCCAAAACTCACAAGTTAGATCATGCAAACAAGATAACTTGATAGAAGGCAAACCAAGAAAAATAACAAAGTTTAATTTTAAAATAAATTTAATTTTAAAAGATAAAACTAAAAATATTAAAAAAAAACGACCACCTAAAAATTCCCGAGTTACCCAACCAAACTTGCTTTTTTAAATCATGATATCATAATAACCTAATGGAAAGGAAACTTAAGAAAATCATGAAGGCTATTTTTTAAAATGAATAATGTTGAAAGATGAAATCGAACAAAATAAGTGCAAAAAAATAATGGTAACCTTAGATAATTTTTCAAACCTATGACCTTAGTCACTAAATCAGAAACAACCCATCTAGAAAGACTATGAATCCTAAATCCTAAAAAATCAAATGTCGAATGATAAAATAAAATAAAAAAATCAAATATATAAAAGGATCAAGAACAAAAAAAAAATAACAATTAAGAGAATGAGTACTTGATTTGAAAAAAAAAAATGAGAAACAACTCTGATGTTTTGAAATAAATAAGTAGGAAAAGGTAATAAAGCCCTTGAAAGCTTAAAAGTGGGTATGAATGATTAGTCTCCATCGGACCACTTCACCATGGCAAAGAAGAGCTGAAAACAATGGAAGGGCGTAAGATATTGTATTTTTCAAGATTTTTCAAAAAATTCAGCAAGGCATGCTTGGAGGAGTTAGTTAAAGTTGTAGGGGAGAGGGAGACAAGATTGCGTAGCTGTTATGCAGAAACCATTGATCTTAGTAGCGAGGAATATGTGAAAATGATGTTAATGGATAATGTCTTCATCATTGTGATCTTCCTGAAAAATGGTTACGAAGACGTCAACCGTTTATTCAATAAACCATGGATGCTAGGCGATATAGCATTTGACATGTTCTTGATTGAAAATCATCTTCCATTCTTCATTCTTGAGGATTTGTTTAAAGCATCCGAAATAGCCAGCCGTTTCGACGAGGAATGTTCAGTGATTAAGCGTGCCTACAAGTTCTTTAAAGATGATTGGAATTCTTTGTTGAGTACTGAAGGCATTTTGGAGGAAATGAAAGCCTCCGAAGTAGCACATTTTGTTGACCTTGTAAGAAATGTCAGAAGCCATCAGAGCCGAACGCACCAGAAGCACTAGAGTCTATAAACGTACCAAGTGTTACAGAGCTCCAGCAAGCTGGGGTCAAGTTCAAGTTTAGTCCAAGCAAAAGCTTACTTGACATGAAATTCGATAGGGGGATTCTGGAAATCCCACTATTAAGAGTACAGGATAGTACAGAGATCTACTTCAGGAATCTCCAGGCATTTGATAAATGTGATAGTCTGGATCAAGACCATATAGGTGACTATATTTCGATGATTAATTTCCTCTTCATTTCTCCTAAGGATGTGGAAATCCTTGTAGAAAATAGAATCATAGAAAACTGGATACATGACAATGAAGCTGTGTCAACTGTTCTTCACGATATTTCCAAGCTAAATGATCTCTCTCAGAACAATTCCATCTTGGCTGGCCTCGTTTAAGATCTGAATGCATACTGCAAGAGACCTTGGAAAAAACGGAAGGAAATCTTGAAACAAGGTTATTGCAGTGCTCCACGGGCCATAATATCTCTTATTGCAGCAGTTATTCTCCTCGACTCACTGTTATACAGGCAGTGTGTTCTGTTATTGCAGCAGTTATTCTCCTCGACTTCTGATTGCTTTGCACTCCCTTGCTAATCAATGTTAAGCTTCTAATTATCAGTTAGCCTGTTCGTTGAATGATTATTTTTTCGAATAATGAATTTCTGTAAGGTTAACACTATGTGTTACAATGCTATTTCTGAAGAAATGGTTTGATTTTTATGTACAAAGGTGCAAGAGTACCTATAATTAGATACCAGCAGCACAAATGTAATGCATGACCGTACTCAAATTTTGCTTAGATTGTTTTACAGAAGCCTATTCAGCCTTAAGATTAAGGCCCAAATCTATTCAGCTTAGAACTAAGTTATTGCAATACTGAAATGCACTTCAATGCCATTCATTACATGATCCTTTTCTGACTAATTGATAGCATGTTAATTGATACAAACCATTTTGCAGAGCAAACAAGACGAGGAAGAAACTAGCACTGATCATTTAATGAAGTACATTATAGCAATCTCACAGGAAACAAACAGAACACACTTTTATTTGTAGGACACGATCGAAAGGGTAGCACCTATTTCACTTGAATGGCAGAACACACTGCTTGTATGACAGTGAGTATTAGAAGAGCCCCATTCTTTTTGATATACTAATTTTTAAAGTCGTCGCGATGTCGGGTGTGACACCATTTATTTTAATTGTTAGTATAGAGTTTTTTTTTTTAATTTATTGAATATAGTTTATTGTTGTATTGGCATAATTATTGAATAATTTGTTGAATTGTAATTTTTAATGTTGAATTTACCTTAGGATTAGTAATTGAATATGTTGGAATAATTAGTATAGATTGGGTCAATTGGTTGTGACTATTGTTAATATTTGCAAGTTTGTGGATTTGGGTAGTATCCAGTATAGGGGAGGTGCTGTCGAATTTCTTTTAACATTTGAATTTAATTATATAATTATTTGAATAAAATTGGGTAGATGCGTAAAATGAAAACCAGAGCTGGTCGTTCACGTACAGTCGCAGCTAGTTCGTCTAGCAGTGATGATGATATTCCCTTAGGTGCCTCTCAAGAAGAGGCACCTACACCAACTGCGTCATCAACCGATGCTAGCTCTTCCAATGCTAGTTCACAGCGCAGAAGTGGTGTGCCTTCACAGCGGAATCAATTTACCCTCAAGTACGAGGCACAGTGGAAGGACGACCTTTCAATGTAAGTTTGTTAAGGTTTTAGTTTTTTTTAAAAAAAAATTATAACATAATTTATGAAGTTGTCGCACGTGTGCGGCGTCGCGGCGAAAATAACATAGTTTGTTCCCATTTTCTTATCTACAATGTAAATCTATCTATATCTATGGGGATACAAGAAAATATTGTCTTTTGTGGGTGGAAAATGGAATGGGAGTCGCCACCTAGTATTTTGGTTACTAGGAACCCTAACTGGTCTCAAAGATCGGGTACGGGGACTGGTTGCGTAAAGGGAAGGTATTAGCACCCCAAATACGCCCTACCTAAGGTAAGCTGCATTGTTTTATTGTCTGATAAAATCTAAGGTATTTTCATGTTTTTCTAGTTGTTGGTCTGTCTATGGTTCAAGAAAAATTCTTCTCAGTAAGAAAGTCTTTATCTTATCGGGTAAAATCCTAACCGTTCTAATGTCTATACCAAAACTTTATTAATAATATTTAGGAATACGTTTTACGTATAAATTCGTAATCCCAAATACTACTAATAGCACCAAAAAGATTTTTTAGAATTTTTGAAATATTGGCCTAGTTCTCATGGCTTGAATAAACTGGTTATTAAAGCCAAAATGCATGCTAATACATATATTGTTTTGAAAAATTTTCTTTGTTGTGTGAAAATATGATATTATAATATTTATATATATATTGGAGAGACCAGGCCGTATTTTAAAACAAAAACAATTTTTTTGGAAAATATTTTTTTTATGTTTTTGACGAAAATCGGGTATTTTAAATACTGAGCTTGTATCCTTACGGTATAAAAATACAACCCAATATTAATCCGCTTTGATAAAAATATGCAGGAAAAAAAAAAAAAAGCAAAAACATTTTTTATTCTGAAAATCTTTGATATTTTGACGAAAACCGGGTATTTTTAACACTGGTTTTGTATCTTTACGGTATAAAAATACGAACCAACATTAAACACTTTTGACCAAAACATGCAGGAAAATCAACAATATTTTTAAAGATTTTTCAGAATATTTTTTTTTATTTTATAATATATATACACACATATATCATATAATATATAATAATATATAATATAATAGGTTAAGTGGGCGGGCCGGCCCAACTAAATGGGCCGGACAGCCCAGGAAAAAAAACATTGGGCCGAATTCGGCCCACCATAAAACTGGGCCGATCTCGGCCCAACTAAAAATTCACTCCTTGGTCTGGGCCCGACCGGCCCAGATCACAGGGCTGGGCCAGAACCATTCTGGCCCACCCCCAAACTATACTGGGCCAGAATCAGTCTGGCCTAGAGAAGAAAATACAACGCTGGGCCAGCATCAGCCTGGCCCAGCAAACTAAACGGGGGGGAGGGAATTATTTTCCCTCCCCACCTCCTGCATGCAGAAACGATTCTGCATGCAGGAGGAAAACTTAGGCAGCAAAAGGAAGAAAATGCAGGGGGAAGATGCGTACCTGGCGAGGAGGAGGCGGTTGCTGGTGGTGCTGTGGCTCGCGAACGGTGGCTGCGGGCAGGGCTGCGGCTGTTCGAACGGCGGAGGGTGCGGTTGTTATCCACGGTTCGTCGTCGTTCCCCCGGTTTGCTGCTTCGGTTTCGGCTTCTTCAGTTCCCTCCTGGTGTCAGCTTTCCCAAGCTTCTCAACTTTGGGTTCTTTTGTTTCTGGTTTTTTAGTTAAGTGGTTTCTCTCTCCTTCGGTTTCTCTCTCTCTCTTCTTTTGTCTCGGTTTTTTTTCTTCCCTCTCCTCCTGCTTCCCCTTCCCTTTTTTTCGTCCCACTTTCCTTCGGGTCACCTGCTTTTATAGGGGGAGAAGGAGTCTTGGGGCGAACCAAGGTGGAGGCTGGTCGGCCATTGGGCGCGACTGTCAAGGCGTGTGGGCTTCGGTCCCGGTGTGGTGCGCGGCGGGTGGTCGGCCAATGTCTTCAACGGCGTGTGGCCTTCGGTCCGGTCGGTAGGAGAGGGGGACAAGCGCCATTTAAATAAGCTTTCTTTTTTCTTTCTTCCCCGCTGTCTGTTCGGGGGGAGGGAAGAAGAAAGGTGAACAGTGCCGTTCAAAACGGCACCGTTCGGTCCTTTTTTTTTTTTTTTTTAAAATCAGTCCTTAATTTATCCTTTGTTCTATTAAGTCCTCAAATCTGATCCTGATTTTAAGAATAAAATTCAATTGCACCCCCGCTAATTTCGGCCTCCACCCCTCAAGTCGGCCGCGTTTTCCATTCTAATCCCTGGCCTCTGTTTTGTTCAATTACGCCCTCAATTGATTAATAAACTTCCAATTTCTTCAATTAGGCCCCTGGACAGAATAATTTCAGCCCCTCTATTTACGCGCCTCTTCCAATTTGGTCCCTGGTTTCGGATTTTCTTAATTAAGTCCCTGATTGGCCATTAAACTTCAATATTTATGCAATTAAGCCCCTGATTTGGCCTAATAAATTCCAAAAAAATATATTTTGGCCCCAAAACTTAAATTTCTTCTGATTAAAACCCACATTGACTTAAAAATCAATTTTTCTTGCAATCAAAACCCCTATAAAATCCATTAAAAATCCAATTAAGTCCATAAACATCCAAATTTGGGCTTTTCTCCTCAAAATTCAAAATTTCTTATCCATCAGGACTCTCATCATCCAAGAATATACTGTAAAAATCCGATCTTGGTATTTTTTAACCTCCTTGACCAAATCTTCCAACCATTTTCCGAGCGCTCCTGCCTCCTGTTATTTTTCTAACCTTCTTTGGCTATTTATATTATTTTTTGTGGGGACCCAAAAATGGGTTACAACAGCTGCCCCCTCTTTATAATGCTTACGGAGCAAGGGTTTTGCGCAGTAAGTTTTATAAAGATAATCCGATTTGAACTCCCGCAAGTGATCTGGTCGAAGCTTGATCGATCTGAAAATCTTTCTTTACAGCAATCCTCTTCGGCCTAAACCATTGGAATCCCATCTGGCGATTCCCTGAAAATATAAAAACATGAGGTCCCATCTGGCGACCCCCAAGATAGTGAAACACGAGATCCCTTCTGGCGATCTCAAACAACCTGGAATCCCATCTGGCGATTCCTTTTAGCTAACATGAAATACGAGGTCCCATCTGGCAACCTCCAAATAGTGAATCACGAGATCCCTTCTGGCGATCTCCTTTAAACAACTTGGAATCCCATCTGGCGATTCCTTTTAACAATCATGAAATATGCGGTCCCATCTGGCGACCTCCAAATACCAAAATACGAGATCCCTTCTGGCGATCTCTAACAACCTGGAATCCCATCTGGCGATTCCTTTTAACTAACATGAAATACGAGGTCCCATCTGGCAACCTCCCAATAGTGAATCACGAGATCCCTTCTGGCGATCTCCTTTAAACAACTTGGAATCCCATCTGGCGATTCCTTTTAACAATCATGAAATATGCGATCCCATCTGGCGACCTCCAAATACCAAAATACGAGATCCCTTCTGGCGATCTCTAACAACCTGGAATCCCATCTGGCAATTCCTTTTATGAAAATATGAGGTCCCTTCTGGCGACCTTCATCCAAATACGAGATCCCTTCTGGTGATCTCAACCAACTTGGAATCCCATCTGGCGATTCCCTGTTATTCAAAACTGAAATATGAAGTCCCTTCTGGCGACCTTCATTGAAGTACGAGATCCCTTCTGGCGATCTCTTTTAACCAAACAACTTGGAATCCCATCTGGCAATTCCCTGTTATTCAAAACTGAAATATGAAGTCCCTTCTGGCGACCTTCATTGAAGTACGAGATCCCTTCTGGCGATCTCTTTTAACCAAACAACTTGGAATCCCATCTGGCGATTCCCTTTTACCGATTGCGATCGATGTCGTTCTTCCAGCTGTCAGGATTTGAAAAAATATTATCTTCTCTTCTTGTTGTTCTAGAATCCACTCAATGATTCCTTCTTCATCCACAATCTTGCGGGAGTGCACTAAGATCTCCTCCTGTAACGATAAAAGAGATACATGCAATGATTTTATGATTAGATGCAATGCATGCCTTCGTACCTGGTTTTGAAACATAGGCCCCATCATCTTCTTCCAGTTCATGAAGCTCTTTCTTATCATGAGCTTGCTTTTGAAGTCGTATGCTGGATTCATCTCCCGTCTTGCCCTTTTTTACTTATCATATTCTTGGAGAAGAAGTCTTTGACTTTCCTCCAGTAGTCCGCTTTTCAGAATGTAAGACTTGTTATTGCCTTTTTGTCATGCTTTTGTCAAATGCTTTAGCTTGGTTTTCAAATCTATAGGCTTCCGTAAAAACTTTTCATAAAAAACATTTTGTACATGCCCCCAGTGTAGGGGTGTGATCCTAGTCTGAGCTTTTATATAGAGAAGAAATTCGTTCAATCGATGCTAGACTTTTAAATGAGTGATGAGATGCGCTGTTGGGATTAATGCAAAAATGATTGTTGTGAGATCAATGCACAAAAGGAAAGAAATCCATGGCCAAACTTTGCTTTATTGATTTAGAGGCCTACATCAAGCATAATATCTTTTTACAGAGTCAGAATTCACAGGTCGAGCTAGGTCTTCTCCATCCATTCTAGCTAACTTCAACGCTCCTCCTGAGAATGCCTTCGTTACTATATAAGGACCCTCGTAGTTTGGTGCCCATTTGCTTTGATCATCTCCGGGTAATGACAATATTTTCTTCAATACTAGATCTCCTTCTTGAAACAACCGCAGTCTAACCTTCTTATCATACGCCTTAGCCATTCGTTTCTGGTAAAGCTGGTGATGACATATTGCGGCTATCCTCTTTTCACTAATCAGGTTCAGTTGCTCGTGTCTCACTTTGGCCCACTCGGCCTCTTCTAACTCTGAATCTATTAACACTCTTAACGACGGGATTTCCACTTCCAAAGGCATCACTGCTTCCATACCGTACACCAAAGAATATGGGGTAGCCCCTGTCGAGGTTCGAACTGCGGTGCGATATGCATGAAGGGCAAATGATAACATCTCATGCCAATCCTTATAGGTGACTACCATCTTCTGAATAATCTTTTTGACATTCTTGTTAGCAGCTTCTACCGCCCCATTCATTTTCTGTCTATATGGCGAAGAATTGGAATGCTTGATTTTCCATTTCGTGCAGAGCTCTACCATCATCTTGCCGTTGAAATTCTGGGCATTATCAGTTATAATCTTTTCTGGTGGACCATACCGACATATCAAATCTCTCTCGATAAATTTCTTCACCACTTTTTGCGTCACATGCGCAAATGACCCGGCTTCGACCCATTTTATGAAGTAGTCAATAGCCACGAGGATAAATCTATGACCATTGCTCGCTTTTGGGTTTACAGGTCCAATCACATCAATTCCCCACATCGCGAAGGGCCATGGAGATGTTAAGTTAAACAGAGGAGCTGGTGGCATATTGACCTTGTCACTATAAATTTGACATTTGTGACATTTTCTGACATAGTTGATACAGTCTTTTTCTAGTGTCATCCAAAAATAACCAGCCCTTTGGATTTTCCTTGCCATCATATGCCCACTAGCATGGGTTGAGCAAATCCCTTCATGGACCTCTTTTAATGCCCTTCTAGCATCTGCCTCATCCAAACATCTTAACAGGGTTCCATCAAATGACCTTTTATATAAAATCTCTCCATCTAAATAGAAGTCTATGGCTAACCTTCTCAAAGTTTTCTTATCCGTCTTAGAAGCTCCCCCCGGATATTCCTGCTTCTGCACCAGATTCTTGATATCGTAATACCAAGGTTGTCCGTCTATCTCTCCTTCAATTAAACAACAGTGAGCTGGATCATTTCTAATATCAATGTGTACCGGCTGTACCTTGCACTTGAGATCAATGGTAGTCATAGCAGCTAGTGTGGCCAAAGCATCCGCAAAATGATTCCCCTCCCTTCCCAGATGGGTGAATCTAATTTCTTCAAATTCCTTTGCTAGCATGGATAGGTATTCTTGGTACGGCCTCAACTTTTCTTCTTTGGTTTGCCATTCCCCTTTCACCTGGTAGATTATCAACATTGAATCCCCATATACATCTATCTTTTTTATTTCCAGCTCCAATGCGGCTTCTAAACCGAGGATACAGGCTTCATACTCAGCTGTATTGTTGGTGCACTCGAAGTGTAGTTTGACCGAAACTGGGTATTGCTTCTTATTAGGAGAGATTATTATTGCCCCTGCCCCGTTACCATATACATTTACTGCTCCATCAAAAAACATGGTCCACCAATCTGTCTTCTCTTCCTCCTTTTCTACTGACAATATATCTTCATCAGGGAAATCAAAATCCAAAGGTTCGTAATCTTCAACAGCATTATCAGCCAGATGGTCTGCGATTGCACTCCCTTTTACGGCTTTCCTTGTCATATACACTATGTCATATTCTGCTAATAAAACTTGCCACCTTGCAATTCTACTTGAGAGAAAAGGCTTATTACAAATATACCTCAGAGGATCCACTTTTGAAATCAACCAAGTGGTATAGTATAACATGTAATGTCGCAACCTCTTTGCCGCCCACACCAACGCACAACAAAGCCTTTCTATCTCCGTGTATCTGGACTCACATTCAGTGAATTTCTTACTCAAGTAATAAATAGCTCTTTCCTTCCTTCCGGTTTCATCATGCTGACCCAATACACATCCCATGGCTACTTCAGTTACGGTTAGATATAATACTAGAGGTTTCCCTGATACAGGAGGCACCAGTAAAGGTGGATTTTGTAAATAATGCTTGATTTTATTGAATGCCTCCTCGCACTCCTCATTCCAGGTTCCAGGATTCTTTTTCCTTAGTAGTCGGAATATAGGCTCGCATGTTGTTGTTAGCTGAGCTATAAATCGAGCAATGTAATTCAACCTTCCTAAGAATCCTCTTACTTCTTTCTCCGTTTTAGGGGACGACATGGCCTGGATGGCCCTTACTTTATCCGGATCCACCTCTATACCTCTATCACTTACCACAAATCCCAACAGCCTGCCCGATTTAACTCCGAATGAACATTTTGCAGGATTAAGCCTTAGTTCATACTTCCTCAACCTCTCAAATAACTTCCTCAAAACTTCCACATGATCCTGTCCCTTTTTAGACTTGGCAATCATATCATCTACATACACCTCAATTTCTTTATGCATCATGTCGTGGAATAGAGTCACCATTGCTCTTTGATATGTTGCACCTGCATTCTTTAACCCAAATGGCATGACCTTGTAGCAGTAGGTCCCCCAAGGTGTGACGAAAGTTGTTTTCGCTTTATCCTCTAAAGCCATTTTTATTTGGTTGTATCCTGAAAAACCGTCCATAAAGGAATAGGTGGAACTTCGGGCAGCATTATCCACTAAAACATCTATGTGTGGTAGAGGAAAATCATCCTTAGGGCTAGCTTTATTCAAATTCCGAAAATCCACACAAACTCGAATCTTCCCTTCCTTCTTAGGCACCACAACAATGTTAGATACCCATTATGGGTATCTAACTACTTCTAGAAAACCAGCATCCCACTGTTTTTCGAGTTCTACCTTGACCTTGATCCAGACATCTGGGTGGGCCCTCCTTAGCTTCTGCTTGACTGGCTTATAACCTTCCTCCAACGGTATCTTGTGTTCTACAATACTTGTATCCAAACCGGGCATATCTTCATATGACCAAGCAAAGACATCTGAATACTCTTGTAATAGGGTGATCATTTTTATCCTTTGTTCAGAAGTAATTAGGGTACCTATTTTCAACTCTTTCTTGAGCTGACCATTGCCCACATTGATGGTTTCGAGTTCCTCGGTGGCAGGCTTCCAAGTCTGTTCCTGTTGTTCTACTAGCCTGGTGAATTCACTGATATTGCTTTCATCCCACTCTTCTTCTTCCATAGCTATTACATGCTCGTTCAAGTTTGGCCATTTATTCTTGATGCTAAATGTATGTGATGTTGTTGGAGATCCGCTTTCAGGATTCCTGAAAGCGGGAAGTGCTGGGTGTAAATGCATATATATATATAAAAAAACAATTTCTAAAAAAGTGCATGATCTCACATTCATTCAAAGGAAAAAGGTGGGCTCTATGACAAATATAGAATCTAGCTGACATCATGAGCCTTGATTGTCAACTAGAGAAAACAAAAGCAAACATAAGCAATGACAAAAACATGTTAAGGCAAACAAAAGTTGGTTTACATTTTGAAAACCACTGGAGCTTCTTGTGTCACCCAATTCTGAAACTTTTCGCCTGGAGCCAGCTTGCGCACAACAGTCTTGGCGGAGACTTCTTCTAGCGTATGGATCGTCAGCTGTGGCAGCGCTTCATCTTCTTTTCCCGCGACTGCTTTCACGTCATCCCTTTTCTTCTCGTTTCCCTCCAAGGTGTTTATGCTCATATGAGCCAGTTCTAGACCCAGGCTTCCGGCTCCTTTATCAGGTTGCATTATGAATGCAGCTTTTGTGAACGATACACTAAGGTGAGGGATTTCTAGCTTTTCTTCCTCAGGCTCTCTTCCTTTAATTCTAGCCATCCTTCTTGCCCTTCTCCGACCAGCAGCCCACCAATAATCCTTTTGGTTAGGTTGATACCCTAACCCAAATCTTTGAGCAGCATTTTCCAAACTCGCCGACTTAACCCCTTCTGGTATCCTGACAGTAAAGTTATACTGAAATGGGATCCCGCGTTCTAAGAAGCATAGGCTTGCCATCCTGGCTGCTTCTGAGATCCTTGGCCTTCTTAACACAGTGTTCTCCGGCACCCAGTCGGTGTTCACGATCTCGAAAGCATGGATATTGTTATCCTTGCAATCTTCCACTTCGATGAAAGGCACAGCCACATTCTTTATCAAGGATATTGCCTCCTCGGCCTTTACAGTTACCAACATCCCATTCATGATATACTTCAGGCATTGGTGTAATGACGAAGCTACTGCCCCCGCTGCGTGGATCCAAGGTCTTCCCAACAACATACTATAGGAAGGGTGGATATCCATAACCTGAAGTGTCACTAGGAACATTTGCGGTCCCACATATAGCTCCACTTCTAAAGTCCCAAGTATTGGCCTAGGTGAGCCATCATACGCTCTGGCCATCATAGTACTTGGCTTCATATGAGATTCATCAATCGGCATTTCCTCCAGAATGTGCTTTGGCAACACGTTGAGGGCCGAGCCATTATCGACGAGCACCTTCCCTATAAGACAGTCTTTGCACCTAACAGTAATGTATAAAGGCTTGTTGTGTCCGGTACCTTCAGCATCAGGCTCATCAGCCGTGAAGTAGAGGTAATTAGTTGCATGGATCCTCCCCACTAAATGCTCCATGGTTTTGTGCTCAATGTCCTGGGGTACATATGCCTCATTCAATACCTTTTGCAAGGCATTTCGATGCGGCTCAGAGCTGAGTATCAGAGACATAAGGGAGATCCGAGCTGGAGTCTTTTTTAGTTGATCCACTATGCAATATTCGCTATGCTTGATCAACTTTAGAAACTCATTCGACTCCTTTTCTGTTACCGGCTTATTGACTTCTGGTGCTTTGTCCAGATCGACCACTTCTTTACCCTTTTCCTTCCTCCATTCTTCAGGCGTAAAGCAGCGACCACTCCTGGTCAAACCACCTATCTCTGTCTGGAACAAAGGAAGAGGCGTTCGAATGTTAGATGCATACCCATAATTATACGGCATGGCATTGTGATTCTCTCTTGTGCAAGACGGTTTAATCAATATAAGCCTTGGGGGGCCATTAGCAGTCTGTTGGACCCTGCAAACTCCTGCCATCTCATTTTCACCTTCCATCATGCTCACCTCACACTTGCTCTCCATGGGTTCAATCCTCAATTGTCCCATCTTCAACATTTTTACGATCTTTTCGCAAAACTCGGCGCAATCCCCAATGTGATGTCCGTCTCTTCCGTGAAACTCACAATATTCATCTCTCTCCAATTGCCTTACCACCTTTGCCTCTAGAAATCCTGATTGTACTAACATGTCGTACAATCTTTTCTTCGGCACCTTCAACACCTTGCCTTGATTTCCCACTTCGATCATGCCTATTCCACCACTATTTGGAGCATGTTTAGGCAATGGGTTTGAATTGACATTGGGCTTGTCTTCGAAGGATACCCAACCCAACTTAATAAGCTCCAATAGCCTCTTCTTGAATGCATAACAGGTTTCAATCCCATGCCCGGGATTACCCCCATGGTACTCGCAAGTCAAATCGGGCTTGTACCAAATTGGGAATGGTGGTTGCAGTGGTAGTGTAGGGATAGGAGCTACTTGTCCAATGCTCAAAAGTTTGGCATACATGTCCTTCAAAGGCATGGGTAACGGTGGCAGTTGTTCTGGAGTGTATCCTGAGTGGGGTCTTTGGTAGTGATTTTGGTAGTTTGGTTGGTTATTTGTTCGGTTAGGTGAAAAAGATTGGTTAAAGTTTACGCGTGGGAATTGAGGGGTAGGTGCTTGTGGGCTGTGGAAATTTACTTTCTTGCCTTTGTACCCGCCTTCCAAATTGTTAACGTCCCCTTCTCTTTTCCTTCCCATAAAACCTTTCTTCTCTAAAGGCTCTACTATGCGCCCTGCTTTAATTCCTTGCTCTATCCTTTCTGCCACACGTACAACATCAAAGAAATGTTGAGATGAGCTACCCATTAAATGCTCATAATAGGGTGCCTTGAATGTATTGGCGAACAAAGTCACCATCTCCGTTTCTATCAAAGGTGGTTGCACATGCGTGGCCTCGTCCCTCCATCTTTGCGCATAAGCCCTCACTGACTCTTGGCTTCTCTTTTCCATTGACATGAGGCTCGTTCGATCTGGCGTAATTTCCAAATTGAACTTGTATTGCTTTAGGAAAGCCTCCACTAAGTCCTTCCATTTCTTAATCTTGACATTATCCAGCCTCATATACCAACTTAACGCAGATCCCGATAGACTGTCTTGGAAAAAGTAGATCATTAACTTATCGTCATATATCACTTCAGCCATCTTATTGCAATAAGATCGAAGGTGAGTGTTTGGGCATTCCAACCCAGTGTACCTTATAAACTCTGGTATCCTAAAATCTTTTGGTACCGTGAGGTTAGGTACCAAGCATATTTCCGACGCTCGCATGGGGTCAAACCAGTCATTTCCCTCGACTGCTCTTAACCTTTCTTCTAATGCGGATATCTTGTCATCGTTCACAAAACCAGTGGGCCTATTATCGGAAGGCCCCTCGGCTGTTAAATCTACAGTGATGTGAGCTTGAGGGGGCTGAATGGGAATAACAGGTGCAAAGTGTTGCCCCGTCGCTGAATCTGCCCCCAAGTTCTGAGATAACCCCGGAACATGAACTGACGGTGCTCCTATAGGTGGTTGGGTAGACGTTCCCTCTCCATTCTTGGTTCTTAAAAGTTGCTCCAGCAGATTGGTTAGTCGAGAAACTTCATTTTTCACAGATTCCAACTCGGTTTGGTAGTGCGACTCTAATTGAGCTCTTTCTTCGTTTTCCATTCTTGATCTGGACTGGGTTTGGTGGACTCTGGATATGGGACCTATGCTTCATGATCTGGCGATGCATATGATGAATTAAAAACAAAATGTGTGATGAGAATGCGATGCATATGTAATGTGTATTATGAGCTTATCCATGACTTTCGTAACCTTTAAGCGAGATTTCTGAGTTGACCTGATTACCATAAAGGAGGGTTTGCCAAGTTCTTATCATAGTGGCTTACTCAACACATTACGAAAGGAAATACGTCATGGACTTCTTATAAATAACAAAATTTGCTCATACAAAACAATAATGGAAAAGAGAAGTCCTATACATTGCTACTTCTAAAAGGCATTTCCCCTATTAGCTAAATCCCTAATAAAACAGATCATGGCCCCCATGTATTCTCTATATTTTGAACCGTCACTTCCAACTTCGGTGGCTTGCTGTTGCAACCTTTCCGCACAACGGGCTACCTGCTCAACTTGTTTTGACATATGTCTTATCTTATCATGGAATACAGTGTTATCTCCGATTATTGCTTCGTTGCTGGCTCCTAAAGCTTCGTTGCTTCTTTTCAATACTCGCACCATATCCTCTGATTGTGCCAACTTATCTCTTGTCCTCTGTAGCTATTCCTTTTTGATATCCAGCTCTGCTATTTTGGAATTGATTTGAACTGTAAAGCTGTCCATGTAGTCCTGGCATTCTTGACGCTCTTGCTTAGCCTTACTCATTTCCTCTTCCATCTCGAAGTAGTGTCTTCTCAACTCCCTTAACTCTTCTTCTCGTACCTCGATTTCCGATTGTAAAGCCCTCATTCTTCCTTTTGAAGACTCAGCTCTCTTCTGGTAATCTCTCATGTCAAACTCAGCGGCCCTTCTCGCATTTCTTTCTTCCTCTAGCTGCACCATGTATTGCGTTCTAACCTTCCTTTCTTCTTCTGTATCGAGGTTGGCTAGACAATTCTTCTCCTTTTCAACTTCTATTTTCTTTAAAAGAAGTTTCCTTCCCTTCTTCAAAGAATCCATCGTCTCCTTATCAACATTCACGCCTTTTGTTGCCCTCTTAACCTTAGCCAATTCTTTTTCTGCTATCCCATACTTCTTGACCAACTCGTCATAATTAGCTATTCGACTCCTCAACTCAGCCTGGACTCCTGTTGTTATCTCTTCAGCTACCTCAGCCCTTTTCTGCCATTCCTTTAGAGACATTAGCTGCTTCTCTTGTTTTTCTAACCGCTTATTCAGAAAAACTCTCATCATATTTTCCTCCTCTAGCTGGTTCTCTAACAGTTGCTGTCGCCCCTTACTTTTGTTGAGTTCTATTATACACTGATCTAACTGCTTTCTTAGATCTTCCTCATCATCCTTTCTTTTCCTTTTCTGTGGTTCCATAGTTGCCTCAGACTGTTCTTGTGTAGACAGACCCTTTACTTCAGAAAAATCTTCATTCCTCCAAACTATATAATTATGGCTGAATGAGGTTTCAAAACTGCTTCCTTCTTCTCTTTTCACCCTCACGGGTCTTTCCCAATCCTGTCGGATAAGCTCCATTTCTTTGATGAACGGTTGGTGCTTGAATAACCCAATGAAATCAGCTAAACCCGAGGTTCTTGGCGTATATTGCATTCCGCCCAACTGCCTTGTTACGAGGGCGGGTGCATAGCCGATGTAACCGGTTACACCAATCAAAGGAACCCATCTCTTGCTTCCGCAGCTCATTGTGCAAATAGCGTTGTTCATCCACGGCGCTTTCCATTTGAAGTTGCTACTTGGCAATGCTGCATACTTATCCCTCCATGCCTTCTCATCCCAATTCTTCCAAGTCTCATCTATGGTAATCTTTAACGGTCGCAAGTCAAACCACCAAAAGTTGTTGAAAATGTCTCTTGGTGCTTCGATATGACTGATTATCCATAGGTATAACATAGGGACGCAACATCTCATAGCTCCTTTTCCATGTGCTCGACAGTGATTAAGCGATAACATGGTTTCCCCCAAGATGGCTGAGGAAGGATTGATCCGGTCATGCTCATACTCGACGAAGACACTTGCTGCTTCTAAACTGATGACCCCAGTTTCGGAAGGGAACAACACTAGTCCAAAAATGGCGAAGGCCACCAACCTATAACGCTCGTCTCCCAACTTGCCTTCTTCGGCATTTTTCTTCATTCGGGCTTCAATGACCTTCCATTTAAAACCCCCTTCGGCGACTCTACACTGGCTGATCTTTCCTAAGCTTAATAAGTTGACTACTTCCGAAGTTGTGTCTTCAAATCTGCGTCGGTGGTAGATTCTGTGGCTGTCATTTGGAAAGTCCAGAATTCTCTCATATTCTTCCAAGGTGGGTGTCATATCGATGTTTCCAAAGGTAAAACACCAATAACTTGGATCCCAAAAACTCAGAAGGGCTTTGATCGCCGCTGCTTGTACAGGTAACCTCATTATCTGTGCAATTCTCCCATATCTCCTTTCAAACAAAGTCTCGTCGACATATTCCATGATAGGCAGCAACTTTCCTAAGTCGTTGACCATGTGATTTACCTTGGTAATGCATGGTAAACCACTAGTATCGATTCTTGGGCATTTTCCTTCGGCAATCTGAGCCAACTCAGACTCTTGTCCATATTCTTGGAAAGAGAGGTACTTAGTCATGATTTCAGCTCAAAAACCTGGGTTGATGAATTCAAATTATTAATCGTGATGCAAAATGAAAGTAAGATTCACAACCTAAGGACAAGCTCTAATTATCAAGTGAGAGTGGGTAGTTTTTCTATCTGGTCTCGAAGGGTCTCATATCTGCCCAGTGACGTTCTTCGTAAAGAAGTATGGGGGCGTTGCAAGGAACAGTTAAGACACGTATGCCCACCATTACCAAGCAGGCACTCAGATATGAGTTGGGTGTTTCACGCATTTAAACCCTGACCAATAGTCTTAGGGTAAATTGCTAATTCCCCACTTAACTTAAAGCTTGTGTGTGCTTTTCAAAATTAAAGCAAGTGATGCATGAGACAATTGTATAAAATGCATGAATAATATGAGTAGAATAAAATAAAATAAATAGGCAAATAAAAGGACGGGCATATTAACAATAAACACACGAAAACACAAATAAATCAGACAAAACAAAGCTTAGTCTACAAGGTCCCCAGTGGAGTCGCCATTCTGTCGCACGTGTGCGGCGTCGCGGCGAAAATAACATAGTTTGTTCCCATTTTCTTATCTACAATGTAAATCTATCTATATCTATGGGGATACAAGAAAATATTGTCTTTTGTGGGTGGAAAATGGAATGGGAGTCGCCACCTAGTATTTTGGTTACTAGGAACCCTAACTGGTCTCAAAGATCGGGTACGGGGACTGGTTGCGTAAAGGGAAGGTATTAGCACCCCAAATACGCCCTACCTAAGGTAAGCTGCATTGTTTTATTGTCTGATAAAATCTAAGGTATTTTCATGTTTTTCTAGTTGTTGGTCTGTCTATGGTTCAAGAAAAATTCTTCTCAGTAAGAAAGTCTTTATCTTATCGGGTAAAATCCTAACCGTTCTAATGTCTATACCAAAACTTTATTAATAATATTTAGGAATACGTTTTACGTATAAATTCGTAATCCCAAATACTACTAATAGCACCAAAAAGATTTTTTTAGAATTTTTTGAAATATTGGCCTAGTTCTCATGGCTTGAATAAACTGGTTATTAAAGCCAAAATGCATGCTAATACATATATTGTTTTGAAAATTTTCTTTGTTGTGTGAAAATATGATATTATAATATTTATATATATATTGGAGAGACCAGGCCGTATTTTAAAACAAAAACAATTTTTTTGGAAAATATTTTTTTTATGTTTTGACGAAAATCGGGTATTTTAAATACTGAGCTTGTATCCTTACGGTATAAAAATACAACCCAATATTAATCCGCTTTGATAAAAATATGCAGGAAAAAAAAAAGAAAGCAAAAACATTTTTTATTCTGAAAATCTTTGATATTTTGACGAAAACCGGGTATTTTTTAACACTGGTTTTGTATCTTTACGGTATAAAAATACGAACCAACATTAAACACTTTTGACCAAAACATGCAGGAAAATCAACAATATTTTTTAAAGATTTTTCAGAATATTTTTTTTTATTTTATAATATATATACACACATATATCATATAATATATAATAATATATAATATAATAGGTTAAGTGGGCGGGCCGGCCCAACTAAATGGGCCGGACAGCCCAGGAAAAAAAACATTGGGCCGAATTCGGCCCACCATAAAACTGGGCCGATCTCGGCCCAACTAAAAATTCACTCCTTGGTCTGGGCCCGACCGGCCCAGATCACAGGGCTGGGCCAGAACCATTCTGGCCCACCCCCAAACTATACTGGGCCAGAATCAGTCTGGCCTAGAGAAGAAAATAACAACGCTGGGCCAGCATCAGCCTGGCCCAGCAAACTAAACGGGGGGGAGGGAATTATTTTCCCTCCCCACCTCCTGCATGCAGAAACGATTCTGCATGCAGGAGGAAAACTTAGGCAGCAAAAGGAAGAAAATGCAGGGGGAAGATGCGTACCTGGCGAGGAGGAGGCGGTTGCTGGTGGTGCTGTGGCTCGCGAACGGTGGCTGCGGGCAGGGCTGCGGCTGTTCGAACGGCGGAGGGTGCGGTTGTTATCCACGGTTCGTCGTCGTTCCCCCGGTTTGCTGCTTCGGTTTCGGCTTCTTCAGTTCCCTCCTGGTGTCAGCTTTCCCAAGCTTCTCAACTTTGGGTTCTTTTGTTTCTGGTTTTTTAGTTAAGTGGTTTCTCTCTCCTTCGGTTTCTCTCTCTCTCTTCTTTTGTCTCGGTTTTTTTTCTTCCCTCTCCTCCTGCTTCCCCTTCCCTTTTTTTCGTCCCACTTTCCTTTGGGTCACCTGCTTTTATAGGGGGAGAAGGAGTCTTGGGGCGAACCAAGGTGGAGGCTGGTCGGCCATTGGGCGCGACTGTCAAGGCGTGTGGGCTTCGGTCCCGGTGTGGTGCGCGGCGGGTGGTCGGCCAATGTCTTCAACGGCGTGTGGCCTTCGGTCCGGTCGGTAGGAGAGGGGGACAAGCGCCATTTAAATAAGCTTTCTTTTTTCTTTCTTCCCCGCTGTCTGTTCGGGGGGAGGGAAGAAGAAAGGTGAACAGTGCCGTTCAAAACGGCACCGTTCGGTCCTTTTTTTTTTTTTTAAATCAGTCCTTAATTTATCCTTTGTTCTATTAAGTCCTCAAATCTGATCCTGATTTTAAGAATAAAATTCAATTGCACCCCCGCTAATTTCGGCCTCCACCCCTCAAGTCGGCCGCGTTTTCCATTCTAATCCCTGGCCTCTGTTTTGTTCAATTACGCCCTCAATTGATTAATAAACTTCCAATTTCTTCAATTAGGCCCCTGGACAGAATAATTTCAGCCCCTCCATTTACGCGCCTCTTCCAATTTGGTCCCTGGTTTCGGATTTTCTTAATTAAGTCCCTGATTGGCCATTAAACTTCAATATTTATGCAATTAAGCCCCTGATTTGGCCTAATAAATTCCAAAAAAATATATTTTGGCCCCAAAACTTAAATTTCTTCTGATTAAAACCCACATTGACTTAAAAATCAATTTTTCTTGCAATCAAAACCCCTATAAAATCCATTAAAAATCCAATTAAGTCCATAAACATCCAAATTTGGGCTTTTCTCCTCAAAATTCAAAATTTCTTATCCATCAGGACTCTCATCATCCAAGAATATACTGTAAAAATCCGATCTTGGTATTTTTTAACCTCCTTGACCAAATCTTCCAACCATTTTCCGAGCGCTCCTGCCTCCTATTATTTTTCTAACCTTCTTTGGCTATTTATATTATTTTTTTGGGGGACCCAAAAATGGGTTACAACAGAAGTAATCACTATTTCATTAATTTCATTTATATTCAGGTTCACAAACATTGAGGCCGCCCCAGTAATATCATCGGCGTTTAAATCGTCGATGGAGATTTCATTGTTTCAATGGGCTCAGATATCCAGGCATCCTGAATAGATGCCTCAAATCAATGCATGGTTTGACAGATTTGATGTTGGTGTTAATTTATAATTTTCAGCTTATTTCTAATAAATTATTAATATAATTGTAAATAAATTATTATTTTATTTAAAATTAATTATTTATACACAGGATAAATTCTGCTGGGACAATAACCATAACACTGTTGTGAGGAGGGTGTGGAAAAATCACGCGGCAACTAGGTAATATCGAAAACAATACAAGATTTTTTTAGACAAAAATTTATGTTTCGAAATGTAATTTTTGGTTGCGTGAAGTAGCGTGATTTTTGGTACGAAGCACAAAAAAGGGCAAAAAAAAATAGCGAGGGATAGGGGGTTCCAAGGCTGGAACGATGTTGTGGTTTGGAGGGATTTCAAACCGATATACATCTTGGAAGATATATGGCCACATTATCTTGAGCACGTGATGTCTGAGCGGTTCACACGATGCTCATAGTTCGGTGCTGGCAACCAGAATCGGCCAATTCATGGCTTGGTGACAACGCACATCCGCGGCTCCGTTTCGTTTGCTGCACATGCGAAACGGATGGTAAGATTAATTTAAATGAAATATATCGTTCAATTAATTTATTATTAATAAATTTTGTTCAATATAGGCTACGTCTCTTGGATGCGAGCCGAGCCCGATGGAGTTGTTTGTGGAGACGCACGTGCGGAGTCAAGACCGCCAAAAGGGGGCGCAATAGTTTGTTGACAACCATGCTCAACATTTCGTGGTATGTTTGTTCAACCATTTTATTTTGTAAGTTATTATGTTTATTGAATTGAATATGATGATTACTTTTTTTATTTTCAGGAGACCTATAATAATCGGTTGAGGGAGAGATACGGGGACGATCCTGTAACCCATCCGGAATTCGATCCCGATTTATGGATGGAGGTTGAATCGTCAGGTGGACCTGATAATAATCGGGTTTACGGGTTCTCCAACACTACGGCCGACAACTTGTGGTCGGCCTGTAGTGCTTTAACTGTTGGGAGCTCCCAATCAATATCGAGCTCCCAATCTAAGGAGTTCGTAGCCTTGCAGCAACATACGACTCAGCTCACCGAAAAATACAACCACCTACCAGAGGCATACGCACAACTCCAAGTGTCTCAAGCACAACAAAGAGCGGAGTCTGAACAACAAAAAGCGGCTTATGAACAGCTTTGTGAAATGGTCATGAACATGGCATCACAGAGTGGAACATGTGCGCCTAATCCTTTTTGGCCGTATAACCACCAGCCTCCTCCTCCTCCTCCTCCTCCTCCTCCTCCACCTTTATATTAATTTGTAATAAACACTATTTACCTTTAAAATTTCATTTAATATTTTTTTTGAAACACATTCATTTTGTAATGAATATTATTTAACTTTGATTTTTTGTTTTTGATGTTTAATATAAATTTTATTTGCATAATTGGTTTTTTATTACCAATAATTTATATAATTTTATATTATGTATTTTAAATAATTTTTAAAAAATAAATTTAGAAAAAACTATTACAAAGGGTTTTACCGACGAAATGAATCAATCGGCATTTGACAGTAACAATCACCGACGAATTTACAAACGGATACATTCGGTCGGTATTTCATATAGTCACCGACGGAATAAAATCTGTTGGTATATTTCAAGTGGAAAATTTTTTTTTGACACGCAAATTCCGTCTGTAAAACTATCGGCAAATGGTTTTTTTGTGTTTCCAACGGATATAGCGACGAAATGTGGAATCACCGATGAAAGGAAAGCCGACGGACGTATTCCGTCAGTAAAGACGCCGGTAGATAATTTACTGACGAACTCCTAATCACACACCGATGGAATATTTTTGTTGGTAAAACTGTAAAATCTTGTAGTGAAAGAACGCAATTTATTGAACTCCTCTTGCATGGACGTTGCTAACTTGTTAGTGTCAACCGAACCATGATCTCCCTTGTTCATCAGCAGATCAGTTGATGTTCCAACAATCTCCGTCCTGTGACTCATTGAGTGATCTCTCCTGTCAAAATTACCAAATCATTTATTAATACGGATGCGTAAACAAATTCCAAGACAAATGTAAAAAGGAAATGAAAATATCACACAAAATACTGTCAGACAATCACAAAAATATTTGGAAGGAAATGAATCTGAATTATTACAATATAAGTAGCTTCTCTAAATTACAGCTTACATACTTTGATTTGCTACAAAACCTATGTAGAAAAAACTCTAAGTGGACTGTTTTGTTCCTGCAATTCACCATCTCTTCTTATTCTACACAAAGTCTTCGTCAATTTGGGCTCTTACGGCTGGACTCCAAATCAACATCAATAAGAGGGGTCGGTTCCAGCTGTTCTCTTGTTTAGTAAAAATCAACAATACCAAGTTGGACCGCATTCTATAAAATTTTAAAATTATTTGTTTTAGGTTTAATTTTTTTTATGTTATTAAATTATTTTGATATATGATATCAAAAATAATTTTTAATAAATAAATAAATATTATTTTGATATATATTTTAATAAAAATCACTTTAAATAACAACCGTTACAACACTCTCAGATAACTTCTAAATATGGCCCTGTTCCAACCATGGATATTTTGTCACAAAATTAAGTGCCTATAAATGAAGAGAACTTGAAACTAGAGTGTAAATATTTTTAGACACAGAAACAGGCAGAACACAAGATAAGAAAAGTTTCAGAATTATAGAAGCAAAAGAAAGTTGTGTAGAAAATGAAACTGTAAAATCTCCGAGTTCGTTTTTCCGTTTAGTAAGAAAGAGTGCATATGGAAACTAAGCAAGTTTGCAAGTATCAGAATTATTTTGCTGCAGAGGTTCTTTGAGGAACTTAGAGCGAGGATTTTGAAGCCAATCAAAATAATATGTTCTGTTCCTGCATTTCTCCATCAGTTCTTCTTCTACACAAAGTCTTCGTCAATGTAGACTTTTGCAGCTAAACAACAAATCAGCATTATTATCAGGTGGGGTTGACTACAGCTTTTTTTAAAGTAATTTTTATTTAAAAATATATTAAAATAATATCTTTATTGAGGAACTTAGAGCTAGGATTTTGAAGCCAATCAAAGTAAGTCCTATTTAGAAAATCCGTATGTTTATCTTGCTTATCTTCCTGTTCCTTGCAGTTATTGTCAAAAAAACCATCTTAATTTAATAAGTTAAATTATTAAGTGAAGGTTCAAGTTATAATTTGTATTATTTTCTAGTATATTTATTTAAGTTAAAGCTCTTTAAATTTAAAAATTTACATAAATTCATATTATTTTAAGCTTAATTTTTATCAAATAAATAAAAATAATAAAATTTAAATTTTTAATCATTTAATTATTAAGATTATGATATTATATAAAAAATTATTTTAATTCAGTAACTTAAATTATTAATTAAAGAGGAAAAAATACACTGAGAATTGGAATGTTTAAAACAAGCACAACGGACATTGGTGCGTTCCAAGGTCAACTGAGCTACTAAAGTTCTTCCCTTGGGGAGTAAGATTAATTTACTTTGTAAAGCCACCCAACCCAAACATGAATCGAAAATACAAACGTATAAAAGAAAAGGACATGAAATTTCATCTAGAAAAAGGGAAAATATCATTTCATAGATTGCTTTATGGAATGAAGTTAGTAAAGAAAGATGCTCATTCACTCCAAGGAGAGGGGCGAAGGCATACACGAACTTATATGTTCTTCTGGTCCTACACGATGCCTGGGCACAATAATTTCAAGCACTGTTCCGGTCTCATCACGGTATGCTTCCAGCTTCGCATCTTCTGGAATGAGGTTTGGGAGGGGAATTTCCCTAATGAATTCCCCAGGAGGGCAGTGCTCTGGAGATGGATCTGTTAGCTTAAATGTCCTATCATGCCGCTTAATAAATGGCATGCATGCTGTCCTTATACAAGATATCTTAACAATACCATGCAATTTAGTATTCCTCCAAGTAACGTCTCACCCTTTGAAGATCTGCATTATTACAACGGCTCTAAATTACAATTCACCATCATTTTTTATTTTTAACATAAAACTTATATGATATCGTAGTTGCAGTTATTTTTTAAATAATTTTTTATATTAAAATATATATTAATAATATTTTTTTATTTTAAAAAAATTATTTTTAACATTAACACATTAAAATAATTTGAAAATATTAAAAATATATTAATTTAAAATAAATATATAAAATTTTAATTTTAATCATTTAATTATCAAGATTCTAATATTATATAAAAATTTATTTTAATAACTTAAATTATTAATTAAAAAGAAAAATAGCAACTGAGAAATTGGTCCGTGCCCACCATTCCAGAATACAATAGACATCCAGCTCACATGATTACTTTTACATGGATAATCAGTCAAGACATGACCCTGGGGCTCACATGATTTCACGTGAACAACAACATTTTCTCATTGGCAAAGGTTTTCACAATGATGCACAAGTGACTGGAAGACGTGACAAATGCTTCTTCTTGTTTTTTTTTTTCAGGTCATATCTAGTAACTATTCCTAGAATTTTAAAATATAATTTATATTATTTTTTAATAAATATGATTTAAGGTATAATTATCAAACCTATTCTAGCCGGTAAGTCGACTTGAAGTCTAGCCACCCAGGCTTGATTTCTTTTTGAACCAATAAATCAACCTTTAACCTGGTTACTATATCAAAAAAACCACTAAAACAATATCGTTTTGAAACTAACTACTCTGTTATTGGGGACTTTATTCGGGTATGATAAAGTTCAACAAGATTTCCTGCTTTATATAGTTATTCGAGACTCTTTTGTGTGAGAATCCATGGAGTTTTCATCTGTTCTTTACATTTGTTTTGTATCTGTTTCATTATCAATATCATCAAATAATTTGTTGAGTCTGACAGATAGAAATTATCCCAGTTCATTCACAGGATGAAGACTGGCGAAGAATCAAGCGAGAAAAATGATAAGGGAGATCATGTTTACAGATTAGCAGCAAATGTGAAAAAGAATTTGGAAACCTTAGGATGTCGAAATTCTTGTTCGAAATGGAATTATAGGAAACTGGTTGTCTAATAATGAAGCAGTGGCTACTCTTTTTTACATTATTTTTTCCAGAGAAAATATTGTCTCCCGGAAGAACTTCTACTTTTCCGATGTCCTGGAAGATTTGAATAATTACTGCGGAAGAGATTGGCCGAGATGGAAGGCAAACTTGAGACAAAATTATTTCCAAAATCCATGGTCCATAATCTCCGTTATTAATATTGCAGCTGCTTTTCTCCTCCTACTCACCATCATCCAAGCGGTGTGTTCTATTATTCAAATCGTTTAGAGTCTACCCTTTCAATTGCTTCATTTCCTGTAGAAAGCTATAATGTAGAATAAAGATGGAAATTCTGTGTTGTTTTCTCCTGGCTATCAAGTGTACATACAGATAGCTAGGAGAAAACCATGTCAGATTAATCGAGTTTTACTGGGTTAATGTATTTTTTATTTCAATTTAAAATCTCATTTTGATAATATTTTGGGTTGAGTTTATCAAATTAACTCGTTTAATCAAGACTGAACATCATTCAAAGAGTAGAGTAGCTTTTTCCCTATAAATTAAAGCATTCCCTGCCTGAGTCCAATTAGAAATGGAATTTCACGAATATAATATGATACATTATGTTATCACTAGCTTCAATGAAGTCAAATCCAAGAAAACAATACCAGGCTGCACACTCCTTTGCCCCAAAATTAGACCTCAAAGGATGGCTTGGGCCTCAGATTATTTAGCAGTTCAATTCTTGCCTGGAACAAGTTTTAGTTGGGCCATAAGGGAAGGCAAAGTTGAAGGATGTTTATTTAAAAAATCCATGGACTGCCACCTCTAGTATTAGAAAGCTGGCTGGAGTAGACTAGGCCTTGACCAACTGAGAATATTTGAGCTTAACTTATGTGCTTCGTGAAGCAGATGGGCACGAGCTTAAGGCTGAACAAATCTTTCAGCAGGCTTTGATGAGGAAAAAAAAAAAAAAAAACCTGGCCCAAATTAATAGTGACATTTTGTATTTTGTTTTTAACTTTTTTTTTTCTCTATCTTTGATTCATCTACTCTTAACTAATCATAAAAAGTAATGCAATATTAATTTTTTTAATTTTCAATCCTTGGTTAATTAGTATTTATATTTTCTTAATTTTCAATTCCTTTTCTTGTTAAGAAAATCCTCAGTAAAAATATATATTTTTTTTAATATAATAACAAACTAGATTATTGACTCACACTATATTACGAAACGTGTTAAATTTTACTTGGAATTAAAAATAAATTACATGGTTTACAGAGAAAATGAATTCTTCTTAAGTAGAGTATTTTGTTGACTTCATAAGAAATTGTCTAGTAATTGATATTTTAAAGTAGTTCATGTTTTAATTTATAATTAGATATTACCATGAATATTGTTAGAGAATGATATGTAAATTATACAGGGAGACATTATGGTTTTTTGATATAATTAATATTAGAGTTTTAAAAAATAAGGATGGGTTTGAATTTCACCATTTCTATTTTAACTAATTAAATTAATAAAACTAGGTCGAAGTAGTAGTGTAAAACCTAAATTTTTGATCTAAATTCAAGCTCAAGTCAGTCCAAACCCAATTTAAATTAACCTAGGTATATAAGGAAAAGTTGTAAGAGAATTGTTTTTTTCTCTTGTAATTATTGTGGTTATTGTGACCTTTTCCTCGTCAAACCAAGGATTTAGATTTTCAATCTTGAGTTTTTTAGTCAAAGAAAGATGGAAATTAACGAGAAAGTGGTTTCTTTTTATGTTATTTTTAATTATGGTTTGTTTATAAAATAATTAAATAAAAGATTAAGATTTAAAAAGATTTGAAGTTTATATTGTTAAAATTAATTCATGATTATTATGAGTTTAAGGTTAAGTGATTGATTGATTTTTAATGTGTTGTTAAAAATAAAAATTTATTAATTAATTTGTTAGAAATAAGTTATTGCAATACTGAAATGCACTTCAATGCCATTCAATACTTGAGGGTATGCTTTGGTGGCTCTATCTATGAAAATTAACGAGCTGGAGAACATGGCAAGGTTTATGCAGTGGGAGGTTCGTATGATTACCTGCTCGATCTAAGGTAATTAATCCAACCCTATTTATCTTTTTTTATTGATGTTTTGCATCTGGATTAATGAATTAGAATGTTACCTTTATTTTAATCACGTTAAAAAGAAAATCTTGTAAAAGTGAATGAATTAATTTCTAAAAGTCTTCGTCAACTTTTAGAGTCTTCCAGCTGGACCACAAACAATAAGCGGGGTCTTTTCCAGCTGTTGTCTGTTTGGATGGAAATGGCGGCTCAAATCCCGGGCCACGTGTTGGGTGTGAGGCCTTGGGTTTAGCACAGGGTCTTTTTATTTGTAAAAACAATAACAGTAACCAGACAGATAAACATTACAAAAGTATCTGACCGAAACATGACCTCCTTTTTCATCAGCTCAGTTGCTGTTTCAACAATCTCGGCGCGTCCTGTGACTCGTTGAATTGAATGATCTTTCCTGTCAAAATTACCAAATCACTTAATTAATACGGATGCGTAAACAAATTCCAACACAAATGTAAAAAGGAAATGAAAATATCACACAAATTATTATCAAACAATCACAAAAATATTTGGAAGGAACCGAATCTGAATTAATACAACATACATAGCTATAATTTACAATTCACCGTCACTTCTTCTTCTACACAGTCTTCGTCAATTTAGACGGCCGGACCCCAAATCAACATTAATAAGAGGGGTCGGTTCCGGCTGTTGTCTTGTTGAGTAAGACTCCGTTTGTTTGCATGAAAGTGAATTCTAGAAAAATATTTTTTGATATTTGGTTGTGTTATGAAAAATAAACTGGAAAACACTTTCCAGTGTTTGGTTGTATTATGAAAAATAAACTGGAAAATAATTTATTAATAAATTAATTTTTTTTTCAAATTTATCTAATATATATAAAATATTTAATATAAAATATTTAATCACTTACAATAAAAAAAAATGAAATCTAAAATGTATAATGATGATTTTTTTTTATTATATCCTATATTCATACAATTAAGGGTTTAATTAGAGAATTGATAAGTTTTGAGACTTAATTGAGCTTGGAATTAATTTAATTAATCCAATTAAGGGTTTAATTGGAGAATCGATAAGTTTTGAGACTTAATTAAGCTTGGAATTAATTTAATTAATCCAATTATGGGTTTAATTGGAGAATCGATAATTTTTGAGACTTAATTGGACTTGGATTTAATTAAATTAATTAAAGCAAGGACTTAATTGAAGAACTATTAAAGTTTGGGGTCAAAATTGCACAATTAAAATCCAAGGACTACATTGAAATTTTCATGCAAATGCAGGGGGCCAATTACAGTTTAAACCAGGAGCTTAATTACAAAACTGTTAAAACTTCAAGGGCCAAACTGAAAAATAACCATTAAACACCAAAAATGGTGCCGTTTCTAGACACTGTTCATCTTCTTCAACCGTTCAGCCGCCCATCGCCACCATTACACCTGCAATCAATGGATGAAACAGCATTGTTCTCTGGCTATAAAAGCTAGAGAACGAAAGACCACAGAAGAGGATCACAGAAACGAAAGGGTGGGGGAGGAGAAAATAAACGGGCTTTTCGTTCCTCTGTTTCTTCTCAAGGAAACAGAGGAGGTGAAGAAAAAAAGCAACGAAGGAGAGGAGAGCAGAACCGAAAGAGAGGGAGAGGCTAAACCCAGACACAAAAAACCCAGTGAAACGGGGGGGGGAGAGGAGAATAAACTGACTTTCGTTCCTCTGTTTCTTCTCAAGGAAACAGAGAAGATTAAAGAAAAAAAAGCAACGAACAGAGGGAGGGAGATTATACAGAGGAGAGAGCAAACTTTGGCCAGCCACTGCACCTTCATCATCGTCTTCTTCCAGGCCAGTGTTAGCTGCGACTCTGGAGGCAAAAAAAAGGAAATGAACGGAGTATTTGGTTTTGATGAAATAAAAGAGAAAGAGAGACTATTATTTGGGCAAATGAACGGAGAAAAAAACAGGAAAGTGTTTTCCTTTCTTTAACAGAAGGAAAACACTTTCCTTTCATAGTGTTGCTTTTTTAACTTTGACCGGAATTTCAATTTCGTTGACTCCTTTTCCAAATGGTTACCAAACATGGGAAAACAAGGAAAGTGAATTCCAGGAATTCACTTTCCTGCAAACAAACATGCTCTAAAAATCAGCAATAATTATTGAGACCGTTTATTTACGTTCTTGTTTCTGTATTTGTAGCAACCACAGTAAAATAAATATTTTGTAACGCTCCAAAATACAATTAATTTCTGGTGAGGCCCACTTAGTTAAATTGAAAGCAACTCTCAATTATTTTTTTTATCTGTACTGTTCATAAGTGAACAGTCCTTTTTTAAAATCAAAATAGTACAGTTAATTTATTAATTTAGTAGGACTGGTCGCGTGAACAATATTTTTTTAAAAAAAAACTAGTTTAAAGTTAATTAAATTTACTTATATTGTAATCTCAATTATATATATATATTTTTTATATTTATGTTATAACTTCAATTTAAAAAATATTATTAACTAAACACATTAAATTATTTTTTATTCAATTTCAGTTTTAACCAAACATATAAATATCAAACCAATCTTAATTAAAAATAATTTTTATAAAATAAAATTTTTTAAATCACAGTTAGAGCTACCATAAAATATATTACTGAAGGATAAACAAGAAGTAGAAGAAACCAACATGGATTAGTTACTGAAGGAAATACATTGCAATTTCAGAAGAGGAAATCACAGAGCACACTGTTTATTTACAGAAAAAAAGAAACAAAAGAACAATTAAAATGGCAGAATCTAAACAACTTGAATGATAGAACACACTGCTTGTATGACAGTAAGTAGGAGGAGCATTCCAGCTGCAATAACAGAGATTATGGTCCACGGATTGTCGAAATACTTATGTTTCAGAGCTGCCTTCCATTTGTGCCTACGCCTTTTGTAATACTTCTCCAGATGTTCAACGACATCAGAAAAATAGAAATCGTGCCTATCAACAATATTTTCTTTGGAAAGATTGTGGAGAAGTCTTAAGAGGGCATCGTTATCACGTAGCCAATTCTCCACAATTCCTTTTCTTGCGAGTATTTCTAAGTCCTTGGAAGCATGAACAACCAAATTGATCATCGTGATATAGTTACCTATAAAACCAGAACCGAAATGGCATTGCTCAAAGGCTTGGACATTCCTGAATAACGTTTCTGTGGCATCCACAATCTTTAAACATGGAATTTCCAGTGTCCCTTTATCAGCGTCGAATTTTATGTCTAGTAGTTTCTTGCTGGACCCCAACTTAAACCTGACTCCAGCTTGATGGAGATCCATTGCATTGGGTGTGCTTAGAGTATCGATTTCCCTTTCCCTTAGCTGTTTTTGCTCTGTTGGCTGCTGACAGATTCTCAGAAAAGCAACAAAATGCTCTGCTTCACAGAACTTGATTTTCTCCAAACTGTCCGGGGGCACCCATGAAGACCATATGCGTGTAAAGAATACAAAGGTGAGCTCAATCAAGGAAATAGGGCACCTTATTTTGGATAGCTTAATCAAGTCTTCTAGAATGAAGAATGGAAGCAGATTTTCAAGCAAGCACATGTCCCTGGATACATCACTGATCATCCAAGGTTTACCGAATATACGGTCATTTCTGCATCCAATATATCCGAAGCCAATATTTCCGAAGCAAAACCTCAGTAAGACCATAATGACGAAGGAGCAATCGAGAAGCATCATTTTCACAAAATTTTCACTGCTAAGCTTTTCAAAGGTTGCTGCATAACAGTTTCGCAATCTCGTTTCCTTCTCTGCAATAAATGCAATAAAATCCTCAAGGTTTACCTCGCTGAATTTAAGAAAATCTTGAAGGTACATTTTCTTATGCTCTTCCATTTCTTGTAGCTCTTTTTTTCCATGGTGAAGTGGGCCGATGGAGACTACTTGAGGTGTATAAGCTCGTCTATTTAACTTGAGTAGTCTTTTAGGAACCCTGTAGATTGAACACTCATCGGAGAAAGGACGCAATTTATTGAACTCCTCTTGCATGGACGTTGCTAACTTGTTAGTGTTAACCGAACCATGATCTCCCTTGTTCATCAGCGGATCAGTTGATGTTCCAACAATCTCCGTCCTGTGACTCATTGAGTGATCTCTCCTGTCAAAATTACCAAATCATTTATTAATACGGATGCGTAAACAAATTCCAACACAAATGTAAAAAGGAAATGAAAATATCACACAAAATATTGTCAGACAATCACAAAAATATTTGGAAGGAAACGAATCTGAATTATTACAATATACGTAGCTTCTCTAAATTACAGCTTACATACTTAGATTTGCTACAAAACCTATGTAGAAAAAACTCTAAGTGGACTTAAGTGTTTCTGATCAGAATTTTCTTGACTGTTTTGTTCCTGCAATTCAACATCAATAAGAGGGCTCGGTTCCAGCTGTTCTCTTGTTTAGTAAAAATCAACAATACCAAGCACTGTTTGGACCGCATTCTATAAAATTTCAAAATTATTTTTTTTAGGTTTATTTTTTTATATTTTTAAATTATTTTGATGTACTGATATTAAAAATATTTTTTAAAAATAAATAAATATTATTTTGATGTATTTTTTTTAATAAAAATCACTTTAAAAAATAACTATTACAACGCTCTCAAATAACCTCTAAAATGAGGTCTGAGGCCCTGTTCCAACCATGGATATTTTGTCACAAAATTAAATGCCTATAAATGAAGAGAACTTGAAACTAGAGTGTAAATATTTTTAGACACAGAAACAGGCAGAACACAAGGTAAGAAAAGTTTCAGAATTATAGAAGCAAAAGAAAGTTATGTAGAAAATGAAACTGTAAAATCTCCGATTTCGTTTTTCCGTTTAGTAAGAAAGAGTGCATATGAAAACTAAGCAAGTTGCAAGTTTCAGAATTATTTTGCTGCAGAGGTTCTTTGAGGAACTTAGAGCGAGGATTTTGAAGCCAATCAAAATAATATGTTCTGTTCCTGCATTTCTCCATCAGTTCTTCTTCTACACAAAGTCTTCGTCAATGTAGACTTTTGCAGCTAAACAACAAATCAGCATTATTATCATGTGGGGTTGACTACAGCTTTTTTAAAGTAATTTTTATTTAAAAATATATTAAAATAATATCTTTATCAGCTATGAGGAACTTAGAGCGAGGATTTTGAAGCCAATCAAAAGTCCTATTTAGAAAATCCAAATGTTTATCTTGCTTATCTTCCTGTTCCTTGCAGTGATGATAGGTTAAAAAATTATTTTAATTTAATAATTTAAATTATTAAATGAAGTTTTAAGTTATGTTTTGTATTATTTTTAGTATATTTATTTAAGCGGAATTTAAAATTTACACAAATTTATATTATTTTAAGTTTAACTTTTATCAAATAAATAAAAATAATAAGATTTAAATTTTTTATCATTTAATTATTAAGATTACGATATTATATAAAAAAAATCATTCAGTAACTTAAATTATTAATGAAAGAGGAAAATGGCAACTGAGTAATGGTCCGTTTTGAAACCATGGAGTTTTCAAATGGCAACTGAGAAAATGGAAACGATACCGTTTTGAAACTAACCACTCTGTTACTAGGGACTTTATTCGGTTATGATAAAGTTCAGCAAGATTTCCTGCTTTTTATAGTTATTTGAGACTCCTTTGTGTGAGAATCCATGGAGTTTTCATCTGTTCTTTACATTTGTTTTGTATTTGTTTCAGTATCAGTATCATCAAATAATTTGCTGAGTCTGACAGATAGAAATTATCCCAGTTCATTCACAGGATGAAGACTGGCGAAGAATCAAGCGAGAAAAATGACAAGGGAGATCATGTTTGCAGGTTATCAGCGAATGTGAAAAAGAATTTGGAAACCTTAGGTCCAAATCCAATATATATATTAGGTATCTATAAAGTTCCAAAGCGACTGCGAGTGTTAAACGACAAGGCCTACACACCTCAAGTAGTCTCCACTGGTCCATTTCATCGTGACAAAAAGCAGCTGCAAGAAATGGAAGAACATAAAAGAAAGTACCTGCAGGATTTTCTTAAATGGAGCAATGCAAGCTTGGAGGACTTTATTGAACTCATAGGCGACCGTGAAGCAACATTGCGTAATTGTTATGCCGAAACCTCTAAAGATCTTAGCAGTGAGAAATTTGTGAGAATGATCTTAGTAGATGCTGCCTTCGTCTTTATGATCATACTGAAACGATGCATCAGTGCTTTCCGAGGCAGAAACGACCGTATCTTCTCTTGTCCATGGAAGATACGTGAGGTAGGGATTGACCTGTGCTTGCTTGAAACTCCTTTTCTTGTCAAGAAAATACTCAGCAAAAATATACATATTTTCTACTATAGTAATAAATTAAATTATTAACCCATACTATATTACAGGAAAAATTAAATTTTTCTTCAATATAAAAATAAATTACATGGTTTACAAAAGACATTTTAGAGGAAATGAATTCCTCTGAAGTATAAAATTTTGTTGACTTCATAAGAACTGTCTTAGTAATTGATATTTTGAAGTAGTTCATGTTTTAATTTATAATTAGTTATTACCATGAATGTTGTTAGAGAATTATAATAATAACTAAAATTGCTCAGTGTTTCAATGTGCAAGTCTACAATGAAATGCTGAGTTGTATTTTTTTTTTCTTTTTACTTTGTTTTTTAGGATTTTTTTCTTTTCTTTTCTTCTTTTTCTTTGTTTTCTTTAAGCTGTTTTTTTTTCTTTGCTTTTTTTAATGAATTTTTTTTTAATGTTAAATTTTTTTCTATTTAGTTATCAAATTTTCATGATACAAGTTCCAGGTTTGATGGGTTAACCTGAATTTTTTTTTCTGGTTTTTCTTTTTAATTAATTTTTTCGAGTGCAGTCCATAGTGAAATGCTTAACTTTTTTTTTTGCTTTGTTTTTTTTAGCTTTTTTTTTCTTTGCTTTTTTCTTCGTATTTTTTAAGCTGTTTTGTTTTCTTTGTTTTTTTTTTAATGAATATTTTATTTTGTTTAATTTTTTTTGTTAATGTTAAATTTTTTTTCTATTTAGTTATCAAACTTTCGTTCCATGGGTTTCGGGTTTGACGCGTTAACTTGAATTTTTTTTCTAGTTTTTTTTAATTAATTTTTTCATTTAATTTAGTTTGTTAATGTTAAATTTTTTCTATTTAGTTATCAAACTTTCATGAAACGGATTCCGAATTTGACGGGTTAACCCAGCTAATTCTGGGTTAACCCGTGATTTTTTTTCCTATTCAGTTATCAAACTTTCATGACACGAATCCCAAATTTGACGGGTTAACCTGGTTTGAAGGGTTAACCCAGTTAATTCAGATTTTTTTTTCTTCATTTGTTTTTTTCTTCATGTAAGCTTTTCTTTCTTTGTTTTTTTTTTTAATTAATATTTTTTTTGTTTAGTATTTTTGTTTTTTGTTTTTGTTTTTGTTTTTTTTGTTTTGCTTTTTAATTATTTTTTTAAGATTTAGTTTGTTAATATTAAGTTTTTTTCTATTTAGTTATCAAACTTTTATGACACAAATCTCAGGTTTGATGGATTAACCTGGTTTTATGGGTTAACCGAGTTAATTCATATTTTTTTTCTTTTTCTTCATTATTTTTTTTTCTTCCTGTAGGTTTTTTTTCCTTTGTTTTTTTCTTTTTAATTAATCTTTTTTTTGTTCATTTTAGTTTATTAATGTTAATTGTTTTCTATTTAGTTATCACACTCTCATGACACAAATCTCAGGTTTGACGGGTTAACCTGATTTGTTGGGCTAACCCAGTTGATTCATATTTTTTTTTCTTTTTCTTTATTAGTTTTTTCTTTCAATTTCATCTTTAAATATTGTAATTAACTATAACTAAAAGACATCAACTTTTTTCTTCCAATTTTATGACACGAATCCCAGGTTTGACTGGTTAAACCAGTTGATTAAGATTTTTTTTCTTTTTCTTAAGTAGTTTTTTTTTCTTTTAATTTCATCTTTTAATATCGATTTGATTAAGAATTAAAATTTATGATTTGTTTTGTTTATTGGTCATTAAATTATTATGATCTCATGAGGGGATTTTACTATACCCCTCTTTGCAAAGCACTATTCATCGGAATAATGCTTTGCTTTATTGTTTTTTTTTTTTTTTTCTAATTAATCTTTTTTTTTTTAATTTCATTCTGTAATATTAAATTTTTTTCCTTTTTAATTATCACTCTTTTATAACAAAACCTTGCAACTAGACTCATATCAAAGGCTCCAGATTTGATGTTGCTACTAACCTCACTTAAACTTGAGTCATGCAAGTTTAATATTATTATTAATAATATAAATATAACTTTTGGATCAGGAGTAACAGATAGACCCAATGCTCTTAGGTATAACTTTGTAGAAAAACCTAATACTCTTAAATTTTAACTTTTTTATATAAAAAAATTAACCCGCAACTTAGCGTGGGCCACATTTCTAGTGATATATAAATTATATCGGGAGACATTATGGTTTTTTGATATAATTAATATTAGAGTTTTAAAAAATAGGATGGGTTTGAATTTCACTATTTCTATTTTAACTAATTAAATTAATAAAACTAGGTCAAAGTAGTAGTGTAAAACCTAAACTTTTGGTCCAAACTCAAGCTCAAGTTAGTCCAAACCAAACTTAAATTAGCCTAGGTATATAAAGAAAAGCTGTAAGAGAATTGTTTTTTTCTCTTTTAATTATTGTGGTTGTCGTGACCCTTCTCTCATCAAACCAAGGATTTTGGTTTTTGACCTTGAGTTTTTTAGTTAAAGAAAGATGGAAGTAGTGAGAAACTGATTCCTTTTTATATTACTTTCAATTATGGTTTGTTTATAAAAAGATTAAAGAAGAGATTAAGATTTATAAAGATTTGAAGTTTATGTTGTTAAAATTAATGATTATTATGAGTTTAAGGTTAAGTAATTGATTTTTAATGTGTTGTTAGAAATAAAAATTTGTTAATTGATTTGTTAGAAATAAGTCATTGCAATATGAAATGCACTTCAATGCCATTCATTACCTGATCCTTTTCTGACTAATTGATAGCATGTTGATTGATACAAACCATTTTGCAGAGAAAACATGACGTGGAAGAAACTAGCACTGATCATTTATAGCAATCTCACAGGAAACACAAACAGAACTCTTTTATTTGTAGGACACGATCGAAAGGGTAGAACCTATTTCACTTGAATGGCAGAACACACTGTTTGTATGACAGTGAGTATTAGAAGAGCCCCAGCTGCAACAACAGAGATGGAAACCCATGGATTATGGAAATAATTTTGTTTCAAGGCTGCTATCCATTTGTGCCTCCGCTTTCTGCAGTAGTTATTCACACCTCCAACGACATCAGCAAAATAGAATCGTTTACTGTTAACAACATTTCCTCTGTCAAGATCATGGAGAACACTCATAACTGCATCATTATCACAGAGCCAATAATCTATAATTCCTTTCTTAGCAAGTATATCTACATCATTAGTACCACGAACATGGAAATTGATGGTGGCTATATAGTCACTTACGTATCCACCTTTGCAATGGCATTGCTCAAAGGCGTGGAGGTTTCTAAATAACTTCTCTGTATCATCCTCTAAAAATAGTGGTGGTATTTCCAGTACCCCTTTATGAATATCGAAGTTCATGTCAAATATTTTTTCCCTGGACCCCAACTCAAACTTGACTCCAGATTGATGGAGCTCCATTGCACTCGGTGTGGTTCGAGTTTCAAGAGCCTGTGGCTGTTTCCTCTGTGCTGGCCGCTGACACTTTCTTAGAAAGTCAACAAAATGCTCTACTTCAGAGGAATTGATTTGCTCCAAAATGTCCTTTGGCACCCATGAATCCCCAAATGTGCTTGATAAGAAATCACGAGTAAGCTCAATCATGCAATATCCGCCCAGTGTTTTGGAAAGCTTAAGCAAGTCGTCAAGAATGAAGAACGGAATCTGATTTTCAAGCAAGCACGTGTCAAACGTTATGTCCTCTATCATCCACGATTTACCGAATATACGGTCGTTGTTTCTTCGGAAGGCAGGGGAAAACTCTTTCAGGAAGACCATAATGATGAAGGAGCTATCTAGCAACATCATTTTCACAAAGTCCTCTGTACTCATATTTTCAAAATTATCTGCGTAACAGTTGCGCAATCTTGTCTCCCTCTCCGCAATAGCTGCAATGCATTCCTTGACACTTAACTCACTCAGTTTAAGAAACTCTTGCAGGTATATTTTTTTATGCTCTTCCATTTCTTTCAGCTCTTCTTTTCCATGGTGAAGGGGCCCAATGGAGACTAGTTGAGGCGTGTAGGCATATTCCTTCGAGTCGCGTAGTCTTTTAGGAACTCTGTAGATGGAACACTCATCAGAGAAGGCATGCAAGGTTTTCAACTCCTCTTGCACAGACGCTGTTAGTTTGTCAATGTCAAGCGAAACATGATCATTCCTCTTCATCTGCTCAGTTGATGTTCCGACTTTCTCCATCCTGTGACACAAATCTCATTTGATCAGATGTTTGCCGGAATCACAGAGAATCTCTACAGTCAAGATTACCAAATCATTTAATTAATACGGACGCTTAAACAAATTCCAAGACAAAAGTAAAGAGGAAATGAAAATATCACACAAAATATTGTCAAACATTCACAAAAATATTTTGGGAGGAATCAAATCTGAATTATTACAGCATACGTAGCTTCTCTAAACTACAACTTTCATACTTAGATTTGCTTCAAATCATATATAAAGAAAACACTCAGCGGCCTTCTGGCAGAAACGAAAAACTTACTCAGTAGCTCTAGGTTCTTTCACAAACTATAGTCTGAAGTGTTTCTGATCAGAATCTTCTTGAATGTTCTGTTCCTGCATTTCTCCGTCAGTTCTTATTCTACACAAAGTCTTCGTCAATGAAGACATTTGCAGCTAAACAACAAATCAACATTATTATCAGGCGGGGTTGATTACGGCTGTTCATTTTTTAAAGTAATTTTTATTAAAAAATTTAATTTCTTACTTCAACCCATGAACGATTGACAATTTGCATTATCCTTTTCTTTTCACACTTGGCCTGCCGAGCCAAAGGAACTCACTGCCCATGCATTAACCTTAACCAGCTTGTGGCGGTTAGAGAATAATATAAATTATATTTTGAAATCTCATTTAACAGTTTAAGCTATTGGGTTGAGATGATTTTTTGACATGGTATCAGAGCCTTGATGACCAAGCGGTCACGAGTTCGAACCTCACCATCCACATTTATTTTATAAAAATTAAGCTCAAGGTAATGTGGGTTTGTGTAAGTTTCAAGTCCAAAGGGCTTTCACTTGAGAGGGTGTATTAGCGAATAATATAAATCATATATTGGGACCTCATCTAATAGCTTAAGCTATTGGGTTGAAATGGTTCTTTGACATGGTATCAGAGTCTTGATGACCAAGCGGTCACGAGTTCGAACCTCACCATCCCCATTTATTTTATAAAATTAAGCACAAGGTAATGTGGGTCTGTGCAAGTTTTAAGCCCAAAGGACTTTCACTTGAAAGGGTGTGTTAGTGAATAATATAAATCATATCTTGGGACCTCACCTAACAGCTTAAGCTATTGGGTTGAGATGGTTCTTTGACAGCAACATGGTGCGGCAGTTCTCTCCTACCAACAAAGAGAGAAATTTAATTGTCTTTCTTTCTTCTCCCTCCTACTAAAAGTTTCACTTGATAAACCTCATGTTAATTTCTCTGCTTTCTATTGTCTAACCTTGCAATGTCTTGAGGGTATGCTTTGGTGGCTCTATCTGTGAAAATTAACGAGCTGGAGAACATGGCAAGGTTTATGCAGTGGGAGGTTCGTATGATTACCTGCTCTAAGGTAATTAATCCAACCCTATTTATCTTTTTTTTATTGATGTTTTGCATCTGGATTGATGAATTAATGAATTAGAATGTTACCTTTATTTAATCACGTTAAAAAGAAAATCTTAAAAATAATTTTTAATAAAATCTTAACTATAAAAGTGAATGAATTAATTTCTAAAAGTCTTCGTCAACTTTTTAAAATCACAAATGGGGTCTGTTCCAGCTGTTGTCTGTTAGGATGGAAATGGCAGCTCAAATCCCGGGCCACATGTTGGGTGTGAGACCTTGGGTTTGGCACAAAGTCTTTTTATTTGTAAAAACAATAACAGTAAATAGACATAAAAATTACAAACATTTTTCCTTCCTCTTTCTTTGTTATTATGTATTAGTATCCGGTGGGTGTGTGAGTTTAATTTGTAGCTGTGATAGGATTTGAAAGTTAGAATTCTCTTAAAACCCCTTGATTAATTGTGATGAATAGAAACATGATTACTTTTTTTGGAAAAAGAATGAAATGGATTTAATATGATGGATTTGTATGATTTGAATGAGGAATTTTGTTAGGGAGTTTAGGAAGACAATTTTAAGAGCACTGAATCATTTTTATTTGTTTTGTTGATGCTAGGTTTAAATTTGAAGGATTGCAGAATCAATGTGCGATTCGTTGTCCCTTTTTGGCGAGGTTGATTGTTTCCTTTATTAATTGTCAACCAGTTTGTTTTGGTCGACCAATTAGTTCATACTGGTCAACCATTTAAAGAGCAACAAGGTCTTTTCGGTCCTATTTAGTTCTTTAGTTAATTACTCCATGCTAAAGAAAAGTGGTTAACTTATGTGCAAATTGAATTGTTTTTTCTAGCTGACGAGTAAGGTGCCAGTATTGTGCAGATTGACTTCCCACAGTTGTGTGTGTGTGTGTGCGCGTGTGTGTGTGTGTTCCATAGTTGACAAGTAGGATGTCATTATAGATTTTGTTTCGAGCTTGCTTTAGAGTCAAGAGGGACATGACTCGGTTTGGGTGACAGTAGATCAGTTAACAAAGTTAGCACACTTCCTGCTAGTGAAAACTACCTATAGATTTGCTAAACTGGAAGAGTTGTATGTTAGTGAGATTGTGAGGTTGTATGGAGTGGCAATTTTTATTGTGTCAGATAAAAGTCTTCAGTTTACATCAAAGTTTTGGATGAGTTTTTAAGAAGCTCTAGGTATGAAAGTTCAATTATATATATACATCAAAGTAGAACGATCCAAAGGGCCTTAAAAATGTCCTCATAAACTCTCCAACATAATTCTTCATTCAAATAATATAAATCCATAACATTCAATTCATTCCATTCTTTTCCCAAAACCCTAATTATGTTTCTATTTATCACAATTAATCCTTCAAAGAGGTTTTAAGAGAATTCTTACATATATTCAAATCCTATCATAACCTCAAATCAAACTTGCATGCCTACAGATGCTAATACATAGTAACATGTTGGTCCTTCTTTTTTTAGCTATAACTCATATAGACAAGTAAAAGAGGGACAAGGTTTAAAGTTTAGGTTATTTTCATTATAAGCTATCATCGAAAAAGGGAGAAAAGTCATATTTGATTGGCTTTACCAAGTGTCTTTGCTGAAGATCAAGATGATAGAAGAAGAATTGTTTTGGTATGTTTTTAAGCTTGTTTTTATGAGCTATTCATGGTTATTGGAGAAGCAATCAATTGTCACTTTATTTGCCACGAAAGCTGAATTTATGACTGCAACTTCATGTGCATATGCAAGTGATATGATTGAAGAAAATTCTTGAAGAACTTAATTTCAAAAGACAAAGGCCTACAATAATTTTTGTGTGACAATACTCTAACAATTATGCTTTTTAGCAAGTATGTTGATGTGAAGTTTCACTTCTTAAGAGATTTCACAAAGGATGAGACCATTGAGATCATTTGTTGTGAAAGTAAAAATAAAGTTGTCGATATATTCAATAAGTCCCTTAAATTAGAATTGTTTGTGACACTCAAGAAATAAATTATTTTGATATTTGTACTCAAGAAAACCTTATTTAAAGGAGAGTACTTCTTTGTTAAACTAAGTGCTAAGAATATCAGTTTAAGAGAGGAATTGTTGGATAAAATATTAGTGTATGTATGAATCTTTGATTAAAAAGGATTTGTGTTAGTCTAATTAATTAGAATTCTTGTTTAATTAGAGTTAGTTAGAATCCTTATTAGATTATGATTGTTAGAAGTTATAATTCCTATAAGTGTAAAGGCCAATGATTTTGTAGGTTATTTTTGAATTCATCAATTTCATCGAGTCATCCCTTATATTTAATTTTTTTTTTGCTAAAGAAAAAAAAAACCTTTAGCAACCTCTAAACATTTATATCTTTATGTTCAAAATAAATTATTCGACTAATAATAAAGCACGAGCAAATGATATTTTCTCCAACAAACAAGAAATCTCTATGTCCATCTTTTATTACTTTGTTGTTCTAATATGTTGCATCTTTTTATTCGATAAGAAGTATAAAATTAAGAAGGATAAGGACTCTCAAATACTCTCATTTATAATTTTCAATCCTCTTAACTTGATGAATTACCTCTCATCTTTCCTTTTCTTTGTAATTCTCAAGATGCATTAACTCACTCTTATATTTTCCTTCTTTTATTATTCACATAACTAGATGGAAGAGTTATCTTTTTGGACATGGACACCTTTATCTTGTACAAGCACAATAATTAATCAGTCCATTGGTTGTTTGGGGTTGAACCATCAGCCCAGCTCACGTGGATGGGTTGAGTCCAGCCTTGTAGAAAGAAGTTGGTTTTTGTTTGGGGTCAATCTCAACCCAATTTCATTTTGGGCTCAAACCCAATAATGTTATATATTGTATATTTAAAAAAAAATCCCATAAATTCTTTAAACAAAAATTGTGATTTTTGGCACGTATTATTTATACCATTTTAATTAATATTGATTTATATTTTTATATCATAAGGATACAAATATGATATTAAAATATTCGAGTTATCTCTGAAATGTTGTAAAAGGTTTATTTTTCATATATATATCTTGTTTTCATGCTTGCTGCCATGTCTAAAAAACAATCATATTGTATTCATACAATAAAAAATTAAAAATATATGTTAGCATGCATTTCGGCTTTAACAACCAGTTTATTAAAGTCACAAGAACTAAGCCAATATTTTAAGATTTAAAAAAAAATCATTTATTTTCTTTTAGTATCCGGGGTTACAACCTTATACATAAGACATATTATGAATATTAAACTCTTTTGTTAATATTAGAACGGTTAAGTTTTACCTGATAAAATAAGGATATATGAGAAGGACTTTTCTTAAAATATAGACGGACCAACAATTAGAAATACAATAACACCTTAGCATATATGAGATAATTAAACAATGCAGCTTATTTTAGATAGAGCGTATTTGAAGTGCTAATATATTTTCTTTACGCAATCAGTTTTCGTACCCAAATTTTAAAATCAATTACGGTTTTTAGTGACCAAAATACTAGGTAGTGACTTTCATTCTATCATTTCACTGATAAAAAAACAAAAAATTCTCGTCTTCTCTATTTTTTGATTTCCAAATACCTAAAAGAGTAAAAAATTACCGCAACGCCACATTCTTGTTGTATCTAAAATGAAGAATGGAAGCTGATTTTCAAGAAAGTTATGTCCTTGGATACATCACTGATCATCCAAGGTTTACTAAATACACGGATGCGTAAACAAATTCCAACACAAACATAAAAAGGAAATGAAAATATCACACAAAATAATGTCAAACAATCACACAAATATTTGGAAGGAAACGAAACTGAATTATTACAACATATGTAGCTTCTCCAAATTACAACTTACATGCTTAGATTTGCTTCAAAACATATACATATATATTATCTTTACACAAACTATGCTATGCTTGATGGAGTGTTTAAGAATGATATATGATATTTCTCCGATGGAATAGAATTCATTTTTAGCAAAATATTAAAAAACAAATGATGTGTTTCCTCTACACCACCTAACAAGCAAAACATTAATCATTTTAAAAATGCTTTGCTTTTTTATTTTTTATTAATTTTAATTTTATCTTTTAATATTTACTTTGTTCGAATTAAATTTTATAATTTATTTTGTTTTATTTTCTATGATCCACAAGGATGAAGCCAAGACATTAGATATGAAGGGCTAAATTAAAAACAAAATTAGGGGGCTAAAGCTAAATTTACTAATTGTAAAGCTAAAATTTATAATTTTTCAAGGGGGGAGAAAGGGGAAAATTTTGCATGGGCCTTGGCCCTACTAGCCACCCTCTACCTCAGCCTTTGATAACTCAAGTTATGAGTTTAGTGGGTTAATTTGTTTTCATTTAATTTTAATTTTATCTTTTAATATATAGCTTTTTGAGGATTGACCTTCATGATTTTATTTTGATTTACTTTCTATAAGATTATCTGAGCTTTATGACCTAAGTCACGAGTTTGACGAGTTAATTTAGTTGATTTATTTTTTTTTTAATTTTATCTTTTAATATTTTATTTATTGGAAATTAGGCTTCCTATTATTTTCATTTGTTGAGTTTGATGGGTCAATCCATGTTGAAGTGGATCATTGTTTTTAAATTGTTTTATTTTTAAAATTTTATCCTTCAATATTGGATTGATTGCAAATTGGATTTCATAATTTATTTTTTATTTTCTTTCGAGGTTATTACGGTTTCATAACCTAGATTTTTAGTTTGGCAAGTAAGTTCACGTTGGCTTAAAATTTTTTTTAGATTTTTTTTTTAGTTTCATCCTTGAATATTGAGTTGATTAGAAACTTGACTTCATAGTTTGTTTCGATTTTTTTTTTACAGGGCTATCATGATCTCATAACTAAGGTTGTAGATTTGACAGGTTAAATATGAATCAATCCAATATGTTGTCATTTTGATATATTTTTTTAAAAAATGTTGTCTTGATTTTTTATAATCAAATTATATTTTTACTGATTATTCAAATTATTTTTAGACCATCAAATCCATCGGATCAACCCCTAAATTTATTTATTTTTATATTAAAAAAATATTAACAACATCTAAATATTTATATTCTTACGTTCAAAACAAATTACTCGACTAGTAATAAAACACACTCAAATGATGTAGTACTCGGCATGCTTGAAGGAGGGTTTAAGAATGGTATATGATCTTGTCTCCAACAAACAAGAATTCTTTATGTCCATTCTAATATGTTGCATCTTTTATCCGATAAGAAGGATAAGGACTCTCATTTATAATTTTCAATCCTCTCTCTTAATTTAATGATTATTTGACATGGTATCAGAGGTTTGATAACCAAGCGGTCACGGGTTCGAATTTCATCATTTTCATTTATTTAATAAAAATTAAACACGTGATAATATGAGTCTGTGCAAGTTCCAAGCTTAAAGGGCTTTCATTTGAAGGGGTGTGTTAAATAATAATATAAATCGTATCTTGGAATATCATCTAGAATCTCAATTAATAAACTAATAACTTAAGTTATTGAATTGAAATGGTTTTTTGACACACATAACTAGAGGGAAAGAGAGTAGCCTTCTTGGACTTGGACCCATTCATCTTCCCCAAGTATATTTTTGTTAGACTATTAATTCACGTGACTCCAGTATAATAAATCTATATCCAATTAAATTAGAACCTGGACCTCTTGTATAATAATGCATAGAGTCCATTGGGCCCGTGGCTCAAATTATTGGTAAGTCTGATTCTTGCCTTCAACGAATCTTAGATGGACTGACATTGGGTCTCAATAATTTTAATTAAACTCAAGATTATCAAGTCCAAGAGAGTAATATGCATTTACATGATGCAGATTTTGTTTGCAGTCTGGTTTCTTATAGAATTAAATTGCAATAAACCTATTCAGTGCAAAACTATTGTCTGTTTCAATTAAACCCCCCACAGCATTTGAAGCTCCTCAATCGAGTCCCTTGTCCAGGTTTGTCAATGTTTTCCTTCTAGAATCCATATGTTTTAAAACAAAAATAATTTATTTTTTTTATATATAAAAAGTTTGATACCTTTTGCATTGTTATTAAACTCAATTTGACGGGTCAACTTGATGATCTATCAATCTAGAAGTTAGCTTTAATTGTGTTTTAAAATATAACAGATAAACCCTTAACCCAATCATTTTAATAAAAAAATTAAACTTAATGTTTTTAAATAAGACTTTTGAAATAAAATATTTTTAGATCTATGAGATAAGTTCATCCAATTTATAACCCAAATCTTGTATCAGGACAGGTTTAGTGACTCTTGTATTTCATATATATATATATATATATATATATATATATAAAGGGTGAATTTAAACAGAAAGCCCATTCAGAAATGTACGGTGCATTGGGGATCCATTTAAAAAACACCAATAGTTCGTAGACTACATTGAGAATAAAGTTATAGTTAGGGGACTCATTCAAGGTTTGCCCAAAACTTGTTATCCGGCTCTCTAGCTGAATCTATAACCAAAAAGTCACCATTCTCTCTCGCATCCTAGCTGAATCTGCTCTTCAATTCCTACAATCTTGCTCCATTATCAATGGTTTGGAATTTGTTTCAGATTCATCTAATTCTGGTGATGGGTTTTCACTTCTTTCTCGATTGAATTACGTGAAGAAATCATCCCTCTCTCTAAGAATTTTCTGTACTCTTGATCAAAACGAGAGGCAATCATTTTCTTACAATACGTGTTCACAGGTGCTTTACAACCTCCTTGGTAAAAAGGACAAGGACCCAGTTAATTGATCTGGTCTAAGATTGCTTCTGCAGTTCTTTTTCTTCACCACGTTAGTATTTTTGCTTCCTTCTCCGAATGGCCATATGGTGTTTGATAAAATGCCAGTACGAACATAACCGACTGATGTTGTTTTCCTTGTTGATTAGTGCTTTAGAAGACCAAAATCTGATCAGTGAAGTGCATTGATATTGTGCAATGGGACCATCAACAGGAGGAAGAACAAGATTCTCTGGAATGCAGAAGCAAGTGCTTAGTATGTACCGGGGCTTCCTACGAGCAGCTCGTTCAAAGTCCCCTGAAGATCGACGGCAGATTGAATCCTTTGTTTCAGCTGAGTTCCGCCGCAACTCCAAACAAGTAGATCGCAAGAATTTCATCTACATTGAGTATTTGCTTCGCCGTGGTAAGAAGCAGCTTGAGCAGCTCAGCAGTCCTGATACTGTTGGATTGTCATCTATGAATGCCACTTTCTCTGAAACTGAAAATCCCAAAAACTAAGTTGAGATGAATTACTCTGACATCTGCGTAATATTGTGACATCTTTTTTTCTTGTGCAATTTATTTCTTGTTCAAACAATTCTGTTCATAAAACGCCTGCAGTCATTTTTTTTCAATTGTCTTAAGCAGGTTTGCATGCCATTGTTCTATAGAGGCCATGCTTGATGTTCAAACAATTCTGTTTAAACCAATGTTAGTTTCTTCCATGTATTGTTTTGTTTTTTGCTATGCAAGCAATTTGTCAAGATAGAACTAAAATCACGCGGAGGGGACAGGAAAGATTGAGCCGAAACTAACTAATTGTATTTCCTGCTTCTTGGAAAGTCCTATCAGAAAACATTACTTCCCTGTAAAGTTGCATACCCTTACTAATTTAGCTTCATTGTTGAAATAAACAGTGCATGTTTCCTTTCTGTAGTCCAGTAATGGTCCCAGAAGAAATTTCTTTGCCCCTTTCGCTACAAAGCTCATTGGGTGATATTTGCTCGTTCCTTCTCTCATTTCAAAGCTGGCTTACTATTTGATTTGTTTTATCCAAATTGCACTTGAGCTTCAAGCTTTCACCTGTATGTTTCTTCACCCCACCATACACAAAGCAACCTTTATGTCTTTCAGCCTCCAAGGATACAGAGTTCTTGAATCCAATCCCGCAACCAAGCAGAAAACAGAGTGGTCGTGTTTTGCAACTTGAAGATTAAGGTTGCTGTCCGTTTCTTGATAAACTACAAGCATGACAGGATGGTCAAACGGTTCTAGCATCACTGATTTGCCAATAACATCCATACTTGTTGAAGGTTTCGAGGAAGATTTGGTAGCAAAAATGAGTAATTGGAAAAAATTGTATTTTTAAATATTTTTATTTAGAAATATATCAAAATAATTTTATTTTTTAAAATTTCATTATTGACATCAACACTATTTAAAAATACAAAAAAAAAAATTTCAAAACTAAAAAAAATCAAAATTTTTCAAAAACACTTGAATGGAGAGGAGAATTGTTGCCAGACCCAGTGTTTGAATTGATCCAGAAAGAGTGGAGTGTCTAGATCGTTGTGTAAAAGTAACCAGATGATCATTGTGAGCAGGAGATATTGGAGTTATCCATTCTGAAAGAGAATCAGCTGCTACATTTTTGATGTCCCAGTCACTAGTAGCACGACCAGCAAGGAGACAAGGGCCATGAAGGATTGCCTGAACTGAAAGCATACTCAGTCCTGTCATCTGAATAAAGGATTGCCTGAACTGAAAGCATACTCAGTCCTGTCATCTGAATTTTCATCCAAATCCAAAATTTTGATCTAAATGTTAAAATGAAAATCTTGAGAAGAGCAGATCTATGCAATAGGTTTTAACATCTTCCTTGGCCAAACTTGCGTTGCATTGAATTTATCAAAGAGAGCATAGCACTGATAACAACTGCCAGCTTTTGTTAATAAATATGAGCTGAGCTTTATTTTCCAATCATGGAAACAATAGCTCTATCCACACATTTTAAGCTTGAAAGTTAAAATAAATGGTGTAAAATTCATCCCTCAAACTATGTAATGGTGCAAGAAGAAAATTCCTTTTGTCCCCCTCTGCCACAAAGCTGATTGGATGATATTCACTTAGTCCTTTGTTCATTACAAAGCTGGCTCCCTGATTAAATCCTGGATCTGATGACCCTAACTTGCAGCTAAGCTTCATGCTCTGGCCTGACTTGTAATTGACACCACTGTATATATAGCAACCCTCCTGGCTTCCTGATTCCAGGGATACAGTTCCATCTTTTCCATCCAGTCCCAAAACCACACGGAAGATAGATGAACCATCATCTGCAGCAGAATTTGTGACGGCAAGGCTGCTGTCTTTTCCTTGCTGCACTAAAAGCATTCCAGGAAGATCAAATGGTTCAAGCATCACTGATTTGTCAATAACATCATTAATTCCGAGGACTTTGGAGGACGTAGAGTCATTGAAGACAATTCTAAATGTGGCTTGAAGACAAGCGTCAGTGCCAGGTTTCGGGTGCTCTTCCATTGTAATTGACTGGTTTGAATTTGTTAACACAAAAGTTGAATTTCCAGAGTCTTGGGAAAAAGATACTAGTTGTTCATTGTAAGAGGCAGGGATTGGTGTTATAGAGTCTGAAAGAGAATCAGCAGACCCGGCTTTGAGGTTCCAGTCACCACTGGTATGACCAGCAAGCAGGTAAGGACCATAGAGTATTGCCTGAATAGAAGCATACTGGTGCCGGTCATCTGAATGTTGTCAGAGGACTTTGTCAGTTATATGACCATCATCATTATAGAAATTATAAAAATATTTTACTTTTCAAGCAAGAATCCAATGAAAATACCTTGTATGGCCTCTGTTCTCAAACTAATGGGAAGCTGTAGGCTTAATTTGTCACCACTGCTCCATTTTCTATTGACTGATAAGAAACTACCTGCATTAGAAGCAGAATATTAAAGGCAACACCAGGATTTCCTCCGAAGATGCCAATTGAAAGGTGGTTCCAATCGAGCTCTCCCATTAGCTCTTACGAAACAAATTAAATCAAATATGAGAAACATGTAGATTGAGAAATAAACAGTCATGATTCATGAGCATACTTCACACCTGGAGCCGGTATAGCCAAACTCTGAGAGTTTATTGTTGCGGTAGCACCATCTAAATGTGTCCAAACTGGTATCCTCAAATTCAAGGTAGATGCTTGGCTTGACCCCTGCATAAATCAGATCCATTATGATCATCAGTTACCCTTTTCTCAGCCCTTATTAAACTTTTGATTCTATGAGCTCTTGCGTAAAGAACATAATAATAAGTTTACAGGAGATTTAGCAGTGTTTTTCTCTCCTTTTCCTAATCAAGGAGGATCCAGGTTGAATTTTTTTATAGATAGCAAGGACCTCCTTTAAAGAGCAACACTAACTTCTGTATGCTTCTGTGATAGATCAATTGTAGCAAATACCTCGTTTGGAGAAAAGGTGAAAGTCACCCGAAGATAAGGATCCGAAGAAACAACAGGATCAACTTTCTGATTGATCATGATCTGTCCAGATTTCCAATCAAGAGAGCTTGATATATACTGAATAATGTAAAGACCTGGGGCTTCTCCTTCCTCTTCAAAATATATGGAATCTCCCAGCTTTGAAAATGATTCAATTCCTTTAGTGTCAGAAACAAAAAATAATATCAAATTGTGAGCACAGAAGCAGAGGAATGGTGGAATGATCTGCATCGGATTAAAAATCATTTGAAAAGAAATCCACATACATCAACTGACATTAATCGCATTGGTTTAAAAACATTTGGAAACTTCAAACACAATGAATAGAGGATTAATCTGCATTGGATTAAAAATCATTTGAAAAGAATCCTACATGCTTCGAGCGGAATAAACTGCATCAGTTTAAAAATATTTGAAAACTTCAGATGCAACAAAGGAAGGAATAATCCGCATTGGATTAAAAATCATATGAAAAAAATCAAAATGCATTGTGTGGAGTAAAAAAATGCGGTTTAGTAGCAGTAAAAAATGATTAAAAATGGTGAATGTATCAGCAGGTAAGAAAGGATAAGGCGGGTAACAGATTCCACACCTGTTCCATAGCAGCACCAAAAAGTATCATACAATGTCCCCCATCCATGATAGCTTTTGCCTTTGGAACTTCCAGGATGTTGTGGAAGCATGTAAATCATCACTCCAGGCTCTGTTCCTCTTTGGATGCCTAGCACACCATTTGTCAGAGCACGCTCATAATAATCTGCATAAGCCATTTCTTTGGTCCATCTGAACAGGTGGCGGGAGACCTAAAGGTTCCAGTAAATGTGTAGAGTGTTTTAGCAGGAAAATTTATGTAATATGAAAATTAAAAATAAAAAAAAAAACTACAAGGCAAGTGTCGAATGGATGCGAAGTACAGCCCTAACCAAGTTACTATCAAAATAAGTTTCAAAAACATCAAAATAAATTCTATACATCAAGGTACACATACACAAAATTCTATATCAGTAAGAAAGAGATAAGAATGGAGACATACCTTCAGCATATTGTAAGTTGTGCATGATTCCTCATTTTCAGTCTGTAATGTGCTAGCCAGTCGCTTTGGATCTGACCTACTCATACATCAGGCAAAGGTGTCAAAATAACACAGGGTATGAGAACAGTGTGGACAGTACGAGCAACCAGATAATCAGGTAAATGACGGGAAAGGAACTTAGCAACCATTTCTATGAACTTGGAATCATCCATATGAATGCATAGAAATTTTACTTCGAAAATCACTGCCAGAATTTAACTACAAATGACAATCAGTACCAGAACTCGCTAACAGAAGTTCCTCCAGTTGCATAGCTGTGAGAAGAGGTGACTATATCCATGAAGAATGTCCCTATATCCTGGAAGACACAAATCTATTTTAGGCAGTTTTAAGATCAGAGATCATTCATGCATGACTAATCTAACATGAACAGCTATGGCTCAATCAAAATGATACAAAACTTCATCGAAAATGCTGTTCAGACAGTATATGATTAATATAAAGCAATTAACCTTATAAAGTGGATCTCCAGTGATTTCATATCTCATCTGTGCACCAATAACGATAGGGATGTGTGTATTGGCGTGGAAACCTGATATGTCTTCAGCCTACAGGGAAGAAAAGAAGCTTCTGTGAGAATATCAATCAATCAAGTATAGATTAATCTTATCCCTTTATTACTCTCTTCCAACAAAATTCTGACCTCCCTCCAACATCTTCTCCTTCAGTCCTAGATAAGGAACCATTCTACCCGCGTACCGACACCCAGGCATCCTAAAATTTCATCACCAATTGTGGACTTGATAAATTAAACTGTATTCCAAGTTCATTCTATTTGCAATATAAAAATTTCAAAAGTTCATCTTATATCAGTCTTGCTTAAATGGAATGGTTATGACAAAGATGATATCATTTCGTTTAAAAAAATTACAAAATCAGAAGTTTGTTTTCTCAAAGGGGAATGATTCTTATCAGCAAAAAGAGGGGAAAACCAGGCAAAATCAGAAGACAAACACCGGCCAAAAGCTGATAAGCTGCAGTAGGTAGTCTATAAATTACCTGTACTGCAAGCAAACCAAGGAAGCAAGGCTTGTCAAACAGGTGAGCCAACACCAAATGTTTTGGATCTCCCTGCAGCAAAGCAACATCAAAGGCTCAAGTTAAAGATACCCAGAGGCCTATCTTCCACAAAACAGAGTTAATTTTCAAAAAACATATCCATTCCAGCTGCCATAATAAACCAGAATATATGATGAATGCAATGAAAAGATATTTTCAGAAATAGCATGCTAAAACAGAAGCTCCAAATCATTTATAATATTACAGCTGTAAGAAGCAAGTTCAAGATACAATCCATAGGACTCACAAAGTGAAGAATAAGGAAGAGGCTAGGGGAACTACATAGATTAATTTACTTACAGTAATGCTGAATAACCTGTAAAGGACATCATTCATGCCACCAGTTTCCTCATTCAGTGATTGATAATGTCTTTCCACACTGTAATTGGTTATAACATTACGTACTCGATTATAAAAGTAATCAACCATCCACTTCACCATTTTTAAAGCTTGAGCATTATCTGCAAATGTATATTGGTCCAAAAGACCTGCCAGGATCTGTCAAAGACAACAAAGCACAAATGGTTAGCCATGTAACTTCTAAACGAACACTACCACGATCCAGTTTGAAGTATAACCTACCTTATGAATAGTGTAATAAGGAGCCCAGACAGGCTTTATAGCTTCAAACCGATCAAATAACTCAGATGGGAAAGCAGAAAGGTATCCGCTGCCCATTTTCTCCTGACAGGAAGATAGAGCAGATACTACCGCAGACATTTGCTTTTCGAGAATATCATTGTGAGTGCTCGCCCACATCTGTGCTGATGCACTCAAGTAGTGCCCTTCAACAAGCAAAATCAAATTTGTTTGTCATAAACTATATATATGGACTACTATTTTCAAAACACCACAAGAAAGGAAAATAAAATGAAATTATAAAGGAATCCAATTTTACACAAAAATTATCATAATGCGATAAAAGCATATCCTTAGTTCTGCAATCAAGAAGAAAAACATTCATAGGGATTATCATAAACTCATCTTTAAATGGTTCTTATTAAACCATCACAAGCTTTTCAGTGGCAATAATTTGCAGAGGGTGTTTACCAAGAAACTAAGGAAGAAAACCCATGAACAGTGTGTGTGTGTGTGTGTGTGTATTCTTGACTCCTTGTACCATAACAAGTCAAAATTTAGATAAATATTACTTTTAGCCAAACTACAGAGAAGGGAGGCAAGAAGAATCATTGAAAAAGGTGATCTTTTCAGAACAAGAACTGTGATATCGATTATTTGTACTTCACAAAAGTGTCTCAAGGGCCCTTATTTGGAATGTTCAGATTTTTGTGAAAACGATAAACGGGATAACAACATAATTTACACTAAATTCATGATCATCAGCAAAAACCACAGAAACTAACCTACAAAATGACCCCGAAGCTCGATATTCGGGGCCTCCCAACCACCATAAGCTGTGCCTGGTGTAGACAAACCTGCAGTTTTCCTAAAGCTCCACACCAAGCTATCCACATCCAACATCAACAAGTACTCTAAATTTGTTTGTTGAGCCTGCCAATGAATTGAACTTGGATCCAATCTCACATTATGCAATGAGACTTCCTTGAGGAAATTCCCAGAGGATTTAAGAGGACTTTTCAAATTCCTATACATCATTGCCCAACTATACTCATCTTCTTCTCTAAGTATCTTTCTTGGCAACAAATTAGCCCAAGCTGAATCATCAGTTGGTGTCAAATGGTAGTGTGCATACATTTCTTCTTTCCAAGTTTCATTCTCTGATGATAGCAGTGCATATCGAAATGTATGCGACGATAACTGAGTAGGAGTGTTTGTACACTCCTTGCTCGTACCAAAACGACATAGCATGGACAACACAACCAAAACAATCAAACCCTTCATTTCTTTTCCTATATGTACAAATCACTGTTTAAGCAATGAGCAGAACACCAAAAGAACAAGTCTTTTGAGTTCAAATTCAACTAGAAAGAATCAAAACATGAACTTTAATAAGAACCCAAAAACCAAAACCTCAAACTTTACTAAAATTCAGCTTAAACAAAGCTCAAAACCATCAAATTCAAGTAGTACTCATCCTATACTAATGAACCCAGAATTGTAAAGGGCAAACCACCAGAAAAAAAACCAAACCAAGAAAGGATCAAAAGCCAAAAAGCCTTGAATGGTTCAATAAAAAATAAGGCACGTGAAGTCCCTATATATACACACAGAGAGAGCCAAAGAAGGCAAGAAAGAGTTCACAAGACTCATGCTAAAAGGGACTAAAAGTTATTACCACTCCTCCCCTCCTCCTGCTCTCATATCATCTCGTGAAAGGCAAGAATTCAGTTCCGTGTACATCAAAAAAAAAAAATACATGTACAGAGAGAGATATTTAGAGTACAAGATGACAGATAAGAATCACGGATAAGATGTCGGTTTCTATGGAGGGTTGGTTAGGACTAAAAACATGCTCGACTGGAAAGCAGGAATCTGCAGTATCTCTTTGACAACTGTTGAGAGACAGAAGAATTTTGTTTTCTTTTATTTATTCATTTTTTATTCGTTTGTAGTGTAAAAATTTATCCGTTAAAAGGTTTCTGATTATTATTATTATTATTATTTTAAATTATAGTTGTAAAAATTTTCAGTTCCCGGGTTTTTTTTTGTTGTTCTGGTTTTTATTGGATTTTCAGATTTGGGTTTTTTGAGATACAATTTAAACTGATTTTTTTATTTTAAAAAAAATAAATTAACTTGATTATAAATAAATTTATCTAATAATCCGAGTTTACCTTATCTAAAATATTTAAAATCTTAAACTTGGCTTGAATCAACAAATAATATCGAGATAACCCATCAACAAATTGTATCAACTAAGTTCGTTTGGTGAAGAATAAATTATTCATATCAGCATTAAAAAATTTACGAAAAAAATATATTATCATAGTTTTGTGTTGGAGAAAAACCTAATCCACGATTTGAAGAAATTTACCGACCTGCCCACGTAGGCCACTCGATAATTTCCATGTGATTGCTTTTGAATGGATAGAAAAATTCCTCGGCAGTAAGGTCCACTTTTTTTTTCTTTCTTTGTTTTTTTTTACACCGGAAAGGTGCAAGAGTGCTTCATGCACATTCTTGCAATTATTGGAGAGCACGAAGAGTCCCTAGGGATTGGTTTAGCGGTGGAGAAAAGATTTATTGTCCTTTCAATTTCTTAGTCCATCATTATTTTATTTGCATGTTTGATTTTAATAACAAATATAGGTATGGAAGCATGAATTGATCTTTAATGTAGTTTATTCAATTTATACAATCTTGATAATGGATTGCTGATAGTTAAGGTGGTGGTAATAATAATAATAATAAACTATATATTAAATTGATTAATATAAAATTAAACTAATTTGTTTCTTTTTTAGTTAAAAAATAAATTTTGATTTTAAATTTAACCTTATTAATTTAATAGGTTAATTTATGATCTAATTAATCTAAGTAAGAACTCAATTTAATTTTTATAAAATTTAAAATAATATTTATTTTATTTTTAAAAAAAATATATATATATATATATATTATTCCAGATTAACTGCTTGGATAAAAGAATCTTACACTTGTTCGACCAGGAATCAAGGTTCAAAAACTACAACACAAACTGCTTTCCATTGAATCTAAGTGATGTCAATTCCTATATTTTAAATAAAGTCGAAGATGATAATAATTCCCTAAATTTATTCTACCAGTTCATATGATGGTTTTATGACGTGTGTTTATTGAATAGGGAAAAAAAAAGACAGAATGAAAGAAAGAAAAGGTAACACCAGCTATATATATTTTTTCATAACTCAAACTTTTTTTTTTTATAACAATCAAGAAAAAATATTAATAAGATTTAGTTACTGTAATTAAAAAAAAACTAACTAACTAACAAAATTTGTTAATTCTGAGCATTAGTTAGACCATTAATTCAACACATAATATAAGCAAAAATTTAAAATCTAACCACCTAAAAGCTGATCTAGTAATAAGAGTTTGGGACTAAAAGATTTGTTTTTTTTGTGGTCTCAAGTTCGAGCCATGTGATTGCTCATATGATGATCATTGAAGACTTGTATAGTTATTAACTTTAGGATCCGTAGAATTAGTCAAGGTGCACATAAGCTGGTCAGAACACCCATATAAATAAAAAAAATAAATAAAATCTAACTCAAAAGCATTGAACTAAATGATGAAAAAATAAATTTTAAATTTTATCGTAATCATGATCAGCATCATCAAAAACTATTTTTTTATAAATAATCCAAATAAACCACATAATATCACAACAAAGCCTATCAATGTGTGTTCAACTAGTAAACAAGTGAGATATATCTCTATAAATTTGTCCATGATTGTGTTTTTTTTTTAAAAAAAAAAAAAATGCAAGCGACCAGTATTAAAAATAATTGCAGTAGCTTTCTTCGAGAGGACCCAATATTATGATTAATAGAAATTGTGAAGAGGAAAGAAAGGGAAATCAATGGATAATATAAACCAGCTATTTATTTCTAGAATCTTTTGGTTCAATCCATCCAGAGGGCCAACTCCTCCTTGCAAGTTGCAGAAGAGATTGAAATGACAGAGAGTATAATTAATTTCATGTGACGTGAAGTAAGATAGCACATTATGATTCAACACTTCCCAGCAAAATTCAAACTGCTTTTTAATTGCTGAAAGCATCTCTCTTTGCTTCTCTCCCAGCAATTCCCTCTCATATTTTTTGCAAACGCAACTCAAACGTAAAACATCAAAACTATCCAAGAAATAAATATGCTCTTGAAATTATATATATAAAAAAAAGTGATTTTAATTAGCGTAACAGATGAACAAAAATATTCTTGTCATGAAATAAAAAATATATCTAGAAAAACTGTGTGGTGATAATTGTTTTTGCCACTGGTAAGAATAACTTCTTGTCACACAAAGCTCACCTGTGGTGGGGCATTTGTATTAAATATCCCTCTTCGTCTACATTGCTGAAAAGAAATCTCTCATGGTTGGCTGTTGCTGCCGCCAACTACCTACGCCGGAGAGCTGGACAAGTTGCAGAACAACGTCTCATCTCAACCAGGTAACAAGACAGCAGGCGGCGGGACAAGAAACTTGGTAGCCCCTACAATATTTCATTATTTCTTGACTTCTTGTGTTCACTTCAGGTTTTCATTATTTCTTCAAGTTCGAATTATTGAGATTTCCTCGTATGAATGAATGTAAATAATTATCCTTTTATCTTACTCTCCGGACATACAAAGATATATTATTGATGAAAAGAAAGCTAAATTCATTGAATGTGGAGATTGTATATATAATGTTTAAAATTGAATTTGTCAATTGAGTTTTTATCTTATTACGAACGATTCATTCATTCAATCAATCAATCTTAACTCTTAACTTATATATATATAATTTAATTTGCACGATTAATCATATTCTCAAAGGAGTTCTAGATTTCAGAAAATAATAATCTTGGCTATTTCTATTTCATTTATTATTTAGATTGTTTTTGTTTTTATTTTTATTTTTTATTTGATGTGAATACAATCTCTTATAACAAAAAACATAATAATAAAAGTAATAGATATTTGTTGCTTTCCGTTGTTTTCATAATTTTTAAGAAAAAGGTTGTTTTCAACATTCCCAAAGAATTTGGGATATTTAATAGTTTTAATTTGGACAGATTTTTTAATTTTAAATCAAGCATCTTATGATTAAAAATAATAATCATGGCATGCTTCCTGGAGGCGAGGTACTTGGACATCAATAAAATACACTCATAATAATTCCAATTAAAGTATTTTAAATTCTTCTTTTTTTTCCCTCTATCCTCTAGCTGACGAAGCCTTATCTCTAAGTAGCCAACTATGAAGTTATCTTCAGTATTTTAAGACATAAAAATAAAAATAAAAAAATATTAAAAAACTTAAACATGAGACGGTAACAGAGATAAAAATAAATTTATTTCTGTATTATTTTAAAATAAACTTTTACACTTTCAGAATAAAAAGGACATGTCTCTTTTGTTATTAATAGCTCCATCTTTTCTGACTTGATACGTATTAATATATATCAACAAATTGTTCAGCAGATGTATTAATTAAAAATAACAAGGTAGTAACATCTGTGGTTCTCGATGTTAATCAGCCATAACTATACTATAATTTAAAAGTTGTGGGAATACATATATAAACTTATTGTATTATGGATTATATTATAAATATAAAGTATTTGTACTATAAACGATATTGTACTAGCATCTAAGAGGAGTTTATATTGTTTTTAGTTAAAAAAAATGTTGTTGGGAGAATTGTTTTTTTCTATTTTTTATATAAAAAATTGCTTGGTTTATCTGGTCAGTCAAATATTTCCAAAATCTTTTTAGATTTTTTTTTAATTTTTTTTACACAATAAAAAAAATAAATTAATAAGATTTTTTTATATTATATAAAAATTAAAGAATGATAATTATTTTTTATTTAGAGTTGGATTGTATTAATTTTTTTTTCTCTTAGCGCTGGGTTTGACTGCCTCAAGGATTCAATAGCATCACAGCTGGTAGCTTTTGGATTTTTTGATTGCATCCTAAACATTTAATATATATTTTATATTTAAAAAAAATTATTATTGGTCACTGCATAGACAGTAAACATTAATTTCATGTGGACCTATAGATTCAAGTGCTGATAATTAATTATTGAGGTGAGATGATGGAGTACACTTGCATAAATATGAAAAACCCAAGGGGAGTAAAGAGAGCAAGAAATCCCTTCTACGAAAAGGAGAAGAAGAAGGGAAACTCCTTTTCAGTCTCTAGTGCCTTGCGGCTCTCACGCTCACGGATGCAGCAAGGCCTCTGTTTTCTTATATATCCATCCCTATCCAGAAACACAGCAAGAATACAGAGGCCTTGCTGCATCCGTGAGCTTGAGCATATATATATATATATATATATATATATATATATATAAAACTCCTTTTCAGTCTCTAGAGCCTTATAGCGGTGATTCTGATTGACATGTCGGGCACTACCATCACTTACATACAAATCGATGGAAAGTGATGCTTGAGTTAGCGAAACGAATCAGTAGGTGAGATGTAAACATCAATGGATATGGAGAAATTGTTGTGGTGTTGCTCAAGTCAAGCAACGAGGCAGCAGGAGTGCAGAAATGTCAAAAGTAGCATCTAAGTAGTTATATGTCCATTTCCTTTGGATTATCAATATACTAATTTACACCCCTCCTGTTTTAAAATGAAATGATGATTATTTTTAAAAATATATTTTTTTTAATTTTTTAAAATTATTTTGTTATATCTGCAATCAAAATGATCTAAAAATATAATTTAAAACAAAGAAAAAAATTAAAATATTTTTCAAACACAAAAACAAATAGACTTTTTTAATAATGAAGTAAGGTTTCATCATAATAATTAGAATTTCTTGAATTTGAATTCATGCATCCAGTTTTTTAAGAAAGAATTTATGTTCCTTTTCTTTTCTTTTTATTTATGTGGGTGTTTGAGTCAGTTTACGCGCACCACGACTAATCACATGGCTCACTGAATATCCTGCGAACCCAGTGAGCATGTAAGGCACCGCGTACACGGTGAGATTTGAATTCAGAATACAGAGAAAGGGAATAAGCCCCTGCCACTGCTGGGCCTAGACCTCAAGTACTTCTTTTATTTTATTTTGGTTGAGAATATTGAAGAACCTAATGAATTTGCTAGTTAAGTCCCATTTGTTTTTCAAGTTGGAGAATTATTTTTAAAAAAATTATGATTTTTTAATGATTTTAGATATTTTAATATGTTGACATTTAAAATAAATTTTTAATATATTATTTTAATATATTTTTAATTGATTAAAAAATAATAGTAGAAAACAGAAACATAAGTTAAAAAATAAATTATTTCTCCTTTGGATTATAGATGGGTCAGGGAAATATGTGTGGCCCAACTAAAGCGATGTATAGCTTAGAAATGGTAGTTAGTTACAAGTTCGGACAAGCCACAGTGATTGTCCACGTAAGATTGAGAGTCATTAAACCCAACCCAACCCAACCCAACCAGCCAGCCCTTTAGGCAATCTTTTTATTTTAGCTTAAATCCAATATCCCCCTTCCCCAACCAATTTGGATTTCATGCCCATATCCTGTTACTGGGCAAGCTATCCATTTCAAATCTGAGACCTTTTTCTTAATGAGAATTTCTGTTCCTTTTTTTAAAAAAAAAAAAAAAAAACCCTGATGATAGCATGATATCTGAATAATTTATGATTAAACCAAAGTCATTAAACTCCATTTTTAGTTTATGAATTGGGTTAATAGGTCATCATTAATCTAAAATAATATTATTTTTAATTTTATTTAAAAAATTAAACTATATTTTAATCAAACTAACTCATTAAATCAAGTGGATCATATCAAATTAATTTTCATTTGATTTAATTTAAGATCCGGTTAAAGTTATGGGTAGGATATATAAATACCAAGATTTGAGTTCAAGTTTAATAACAATAATTTAAATTAAATTAAAAAAAACTTATTATGTTTAAAATGTGTATTTAAAATTACGCTGGACTAAATTAATCATAAATTAATTCAATTTTTTAATTATTTTTATAATCAAAGAACGGCAATTGAGGAGGTGATTTTGTTAAACGAGGAAATTGGACACACCCAACTTTTTCAAGGGTCAAAATCCGATCAATTGATCTATGTGATTTTATTATTGATAATCAAAATCACATAATGGCCTATCATGGCTGCAACGACAGCTAAAATCATCGATACATTTGCTACCATCACCCCCGCCATAGCTATCTGCATTTCCCAGCAATGCAAGGCATCTTCTGCATTTCTGCATTTGGTAATCAAAACTGCACCGTAGTGGCTGTTCACCATCGATCTGCACTTGTTTTGACAACAAATGTAATTATAATATTTTTTTTGAAAATCTAATTCTTTGAATTCATGTTTGTTATCCTCGCCTACTTAGAATCGATAAGCTCAAAGTGTTATACATTTACTTGTATTCTTTTAAAATTCAATACTTAAAAATATAAATCAATGAAATTATTAAATAACTATTTTAATTTACTGTCAGATTTTAAGATATAATTTATATTATTTTTAGGATGATTTATCAACTTAAATTTTTATAAAATAAAATAAAATTATTTATATAATTTTCCAACATAAACTACATTTAATTTTACATTTGTCAAGTAATGTTATTTTTTCTCAATGTGTTAACAGAATTGAAGTTATAAAATTTAATTTGTCTCATTACCCCGTCTAAATTTCATATCATAATTTAGATATTTCAGCTCAGATTAATCTAAAATAACATTATTTTAAGATTTTACTATGTTTTTAGATATATAGATATAGAAAGAAAGGGTTCTATAGAGTTGCAAAATTGTTGTTTTTCCTTTTCTTTCCTCACCTTCCCTTAGTTTCTTGGCTCCATTAAGAACACTTTTCAGTTAATTTATCTCAAGAAAATACAATCTTTAATTGATTCTGTCAAATTTTTTTTTTTTAATCTGTATAAAGTTGATTTGCTTCTCAAAACAACGAAGGAAAAATTAGCAACAAAAAAATCAAAGCCAGCTATAAAATTTGTATCTCTATCCAAGACTTAGCCAATATATATATACGTCTGTACTCACACCATTTCCTTCCCTCATTTTATTTATTATTATGTGAATATTGCGTTAGATTTTTCCATCTCTCTCGATTTTCATGGTAATTAAGCATGCGTTCATCTTGGCACAAATACAATCGAGAGCTGTATTAACGGATCGCCACTAATAATATACTATATTTATTAGACCCGGCTGAAAGCTGAAACAAAAGTTTACCGAGTTAATCTGTAAATCTAAAATAATATTATTTTATTTTTTAAAATAAAATAACATTATTTAAACAAGAAATTTTTTAAAAAAAATTAGTTGTTTTGAATTAATAAAATCATTAGAGTTGATTTGACTTGATCAACCAAGTCAATTAAATCTAATTATATTAATCTTCAAACTAATTTAAAATTAAACTTAGCCTAGACATAATTTTTTTTATTAGTATGGATGTCCGGACTAACTTATTCGTATTTCGATTAATTTCATGAGTCCTGAAATTACTAATTATGTAAGTTTTCAGTAACTTTAAAATTTATAATATTTAAACTGGTAATTTTTTAAAAATAAATTAAAAAATTAACCAATTAAATTATACCTCGTAAAATTATCTAGACATGATTTTAGGTTGACTCTTCTAACCAAGTTGAGTTTAATATTAAACATTCTTCTCGGGTACTGTTTTTTTCTGCATTTGAACTAGGGTCCTATTATTCTAAAAATACGTACTGTGTTCAATAGTTTCATGTACTCAATTACATTTCCGTTGGTGGTCAATTTCTGTGTTAGGATATATCGCAACATATTTCTCCATTGGATCCTTATTTAACTGGAAATAATTGTGTACTCATAGAATGGTCCTATGATCTTGCATGTCTGGAGTTAAAAACAAGTAATTATGAGTCTGAAAGAAGATATTCAGCTGAAGTTGCCGGTTTCAAGATTCAACATCATAAATATGATGTATTCAACCTTAAATTAAGTCGCATAATCGGCCATTAGACCTACTTTCTACCTCTAAAAAAGGTAACTTATTTAACATAGTAGAAATCATTTTAACCTCTAAGAAGTTTGCAAAAAAGGTGTCAGCAAGTTTGGTCCGAAGACATGAACATAGTATTTTAGCTATCTTGACTCGTTTGATGATTTTCTAGAGGCTGTCAAGTGGTAATTTCAATTACTCTAATAATATCATCTCAAGTTTGAATTAATTGAATTTTTCTTTATCCATCAGAATTTAGTGCTGCAAGTAAAGTTTGATATATTCAAGAATACTTTAATCATCAAAATTTAAGGAAAAAACTAATTTAAAAGGTAGCTAGTGATAGAAACCAACAATATGAAAAGGCAACGTAATATGCTTGTTGTCACCGATTGTGATACTTGTTGGACATCATATAGGAAAACAAAAGGCCCAGTACAAACGAAAGATTTTTTTTTTTTTTTTTTTTTTTGTAGTATCAAAGTTCAAAAAATAAAACATAAATTGAGATTACAATATCATTGAGCACTACCCAAAATGGGATTCATTTCACTACATTTTGCACTTGCTCCAAGAATTATATATCTCTTCTTTGTTTTGTTCGCAAACAACAGGAAATCAATTCACCAACGTTCATGATAGTTGCATTGACTTATTCTGTGTTGGAAATAATAATAATGACTTAATTTTCCAATATTGAAGTTAGTAATTTCAATATTTAATTGTTTTTATTAACTTTGTTTTATATATATATTGCTTCATTTATTTTGTTTTTAAGATTTGGGAGTTTAAACCATGAAGGGCTATATCATTATATAACTCAAGATTCATTTAAAAAAAAAAAAAACTCAAAGTGCCTCATATATATAAACTCTCAATCTAATATAGTTTCTTTTTCTATTTTTGTCATTAAGAAAGTTGATTAAGATATCTTGAGACCATTAAAATAATATTATCAACTAATTGATTACTTAATGTCCACTTAATAATCTAGTTTAGTTATAGATAGAATCAATTAATTGTTTTCATAATCATCTTAATACTCCTAACTTCTATGCCTAAACTAAAGCATATAAACCGAAGACTTTCACAAACAATTGCCTTAACTATATGTTTAATATTAGGTGTGCAAAGATATACTCGTCGAAGTGGTCCTGTCTGCACTTGTGGGATTTAAAGAAAAAACCCATATGCATTAAAGAGTTTGGAAGAGAAATTAACATTTAACTCAAATTCCAGGCAGGACCCAGCATGCATGCACCAAATATCTATATTTATGCTCTGACAACCGACCATAAAAGGTCGCGAGTCCTAACTTTGAAAAGGAAATCCCATTAATTACCTGACTTAGAAATCATTTTAAAGGGAAATTATAGAAGTTGAGAATTTTCTTGAAGTAAATTGCATTCAAACAAACATATAATTATAATATCACAAAAGTGTCCTAGAGATCCCATTCACCGAAACAAAATGTTGGTTTTGACTCCCTTTATAGCACCTTAAAAAAATGTAAAGGGATCACAGCAATAAAGATCCTATTCTTCATCGGTAAACTTAGTTACTAAGTTGAACAACATCCAAGTAAAATCAACCAAATGGCTAGCTGACATAGAAAAGAGGGTTCCCATTTAATGAAGGGGGAGATAGACAACCTCATTCTCAAAGTCTCCATGCTTCTTCTTTACATGAGATGATCATGATATATACTTCTTGGATTAGATTAGATGAAGCTTGAGAACTTTGACATCATCTATACTTCCTTTCATGGCTTGTATCCATCAAGGTTTCGACACAATGGACTGAATATGGCTCAAAATTCAAAAGCATGTCGATATAGCCTTACAATATGATGCCAGGTTCCATGTACATTCATCCTCTCAGCACTGTACGTGCCCTATATGTTGACAAATTTTCTTGAAGTGGTAGAATGTGTTACAAGAGATGAGAACAGAATAACCCCACCCCAAATTTCCATAGGGCACAAATATTTATTGGGATGTATAGATAATGTTGTAACATAAACTTTTTATTTTTCTGTAAATGACAATTCAATTTTTCAAGAATTATATTCTAAATGACTATCTCTCATTAACGCACTCAATAAATAATAATAATAAAAAACTGAAGTGACCTTATGTTTATCAAGAAGGGGAATGCAAGGGCCGCCCGTCTCTGCAACTTCTCTCCGTATCCATCATGGCATGTATATCAAGTTGTGTTGATGCGTGCAGGGCCAATAATAATGCTGATTGAATTGCAAATTTGCAATATGCGAAGATCAACAAGCAGATGACAAATGGTCAATTTGGTTTAACTATAAGTGGGCCTAATTAAAGTAACATTTGCTAGAAAAAAATTGTCAAATTGAGCATTAAATCCGCCGACAAATGGAATAAATTGAGACCATTTTAGTGCCTACTGGGGAACCAATTCCAAATTTTAGTGATCTAAGCACCTGATGCCATGCATCTACTAGTGGTCTACCAAGTAAAAAAAAAGTTCTATCATATAGACCAAGTCATTGTTTCTACTGAGTTCTATATGATTCCAGGAGTACTGAAATTGAACATATGTTCTTGGTGTATGATGATGATCAAAGACTTGTATTGTAGTTGTTTGGAGTTGAGGGTTTGTTTGCAGCCGGAAAATTAATAGTGGGTTATGGGGATTATAATGTTAAAAAATTATCTCAATTAAAAAAATTAGTTTATAGACTTCCATTTTATGCTTAATTTTTATTAAATAGAATGAGAATTATGAGATTCGAACTTATGACTACTTAGTTAATAAAATTATAATATCATATTAAAAGATCATCTTAATTTAATAATTTAAGTTGTTAAGTAAAGTTTCATATATGTTACACATATTTAAGATGATTTTATCTTTACAAAGACAAAGAAAATTGAGACAATTGATATTTTAATGTTTCCTTCCTTAATGTTCCTTTTTCTTTTTTAACGTTAATTAAAAGATCCTATATAAGGGAATATTCATATCAACATGAAGGAGAATGAATTCTTAAATCTTGTTTTTAGATAATCTTGAAAAATACACCCTCACATTGGAGAATAAATTATTAAGTCTCCTCAACAATGTAATTAGCAGATGATAAAAGTTCTTGTCTATTTGAGGACTTTTTTGCATAATTATTTATAGTTTTTTAGAATCAAAGTATACTTGGATGTTTGTATATGAGAAAACTATGTTATAAGTACCTTATAGTTATATTTCACGAGGATATTACATGTTTTTTTTTTAGAAAAGAAAAAATTAATTTCATTATTCAAAATATATAAAGTATAAATAAACCACTATTTTTATACTACATCCATCCAAATAAAGTATAACTTGTTGTTTGAAAAACAATAATTGGCAATACAAGTGGTGTATAATAATATTCTAAACAATAACTGATATATTTAATTATTTTGGACACAAAGAAATTAAATTTTTAAATCTAAATTATCTATTTAGAAGTTGAATACATCTTACATGCACATATATAAATAACAAATTAATCTTGTTTGTTCTTTATTCAAAAAACACCAATAAAATCTTTATTCAAAAAGAGAAAAATATTGAGGTCTTTGAACAACTTTGCCAAGAAAGGATGTCATACAGTAGTCTAAAGCTCGTTAACTTTTTTGTGTTTTTTCCTTTCACGGCTGACCCCTATATTATTCAAAAATTATGTTAATCCACCCTATTTGTTCTTTAAATTCCATCTTACCCCTCCCTTAGGGCTTTTCCATACTAAGAACACTGAAGAAGTGATTTATATATTAAAATTCTTGCACACTTGGCATTTTTCTATAACTATAAGAGATATGTATTAGCTTCTTCTTTTTCAAGTCTAAGATTGAGGGGAGCCTGTAATCATTACCATGGACGCCAAACCTTAGAAGTCAGGAATTGTGTGATAAAGTTAAAGGCAAATCAAGCAATGGCCCTCCAGCAAAACCCGTAATCTAAGAACATTTGTCTGGTAATCATATGATGCTTAGCTTTTTATATTGAAATTTGTAAACTATCTGGAAAATAATTAGCCTTTTTACAAAATGGTCATCTACCAACAAGCAATCTGTGGTTAAGAAAGTTCCTATAGGTATATATTAAGAAATACCAGATAGAGCTTACCAATTTTATTTTTTTTGGATTCAAAATCATAATTAACTAGTTAGGGTACACTTATATAAAGCTCGTTTATTTTTGTTGTGTATTGTGGTGCAATTTGTGTTTACTTTAATTATATATTTAATTAATCAAAATATATTATAGCATTTCCAATGATAAAAATAATTTAAAAGAGTCAAATTATTGATATGATTTTTTAAATAGTATAAATATGAATTTTTTATGTAAATTCTAATGAAAAAAAATCATTTTAACAATACATTTATATGTTAATATATTTAATATTAGTACTTTTGGTTTTTTTTCTGAAAAAAAAGCTATTGAGAAAAGTTTAATTGATGAAAGAAATAATATTTAAATAATTCATTTTAATATTTTGGTTTTTTTGAAAATATATAGGAATGTTTTTTCTTTGAAAGAAAAATTATTTTGGCTCTTGAGGTGTAAAATTAAAAATAGTTTTTTTCCTCTCTTTCTCTCCCATTGAAGATGATCTCATGGTTTTGCATGCATTTACTGAAAATTATCTCTCAAAACACTAGTTAAGAAAAAGCTATAATCTATAAATTTTTTTAAATCTATTTTTTTAAACCGCAATTATAAAAATATCACAATATCAAACATACTAAAAACTCGTTTGTTTTCGTGTTTGTCCTCATTTCAAACTACAGTCCAAGTAAAAAGCATTGAAAATAATGTTTTTGATTTTGAACCATGGTTTGAAACTAAGTCTAAAATATTAAAAAAAATCAATTCAACTCAAAAGTTTAAGTTGAAGGTAAGATCTCAACTCTCAAGATATAATTTATATTATTTTATATCATACCCCATCAAATAAAAGTTTTTTGAGCTTGAAACTTGTACAGATTCACATTATCTTATGTTTAATTTTTTTTATCAAATAAATAGAGATAATGAGATTCAAACTCATGACCGCTTGGTCATCAAAACTCTGATACTATATTAAATAATCAATTCAATCTAAAAATTTAAACTATTAAATAATATCTACACAAAACATATATACAAAAAGATTGTAAATATATTTATCACTTGTGAAAGAGTGAACATAGATTTCATACTTTTTTTTTTTATTATTAACATGGATATCCAATTCAGTTTACGCACACCTCGACTAATCCCATGGATCCTGAAGTTAACAACCATATAAGCTTTTAGTGGCCATCATATTAGCAACCACAATACTCGAACTTAAAACCATAAAAAAAAAAATTAATCCCAAATTCTTATCATTTAATCAACTACTATATTGTTGACATAAATTCCATGGACAAACAATATCTGTGGATGAAACTTTGCTTGGGCTACCCGGTTGTCTTCGAGGCAAATTTATCTTATGAGTGAGCCAAGCCTGCCTCCACTGACTTTTCAAACAAATCTTACAAATAATACTAGTTAGATGACCTGCGCGATGCCGCCAGTTAATTTTATTTTTTTTTGTATAAAAAATATCAAAAAAGCTAAGATCTAAAAGTATTAGGTCTTTTTGCAAAGGTATACCCAAGAGTCTTGGGTTTGGCTACAACGTCTGACCTAAGAATAATATTTATAATATTAATAATAATGTTAAACTTGCATGATTCAAGTTTAAGTGGGTTTGGCTACAATATCAAACCCAATAGCCTTGGATGTGGGTCTGGCTGCAAGGTCGTATCATAAAAGTGTGATAATTAAATAAATTAAGTAAAAAGAAAAAAACATAGAAAAAAAAACCAACATGAATAAGAAAAAAATCTGAACTAACTGGGTTAATCCTTCAAATCAGGTTAACTTGTCAAACATTGGATTCACGTCGTGAAAGTTTGATAACAAAATAGAAAAAAAAAATTGACGGGTTAACCCAGAATTAACTGGATTAACCTGTTAAACCTGGGATCCATGTCATGAAAGTTTGATAAATAAATAGAAAAAAATTTAACATTAACAAACTAAAATAAACGAAAAAAATTAATTAAAAAGGAAAAAAAAACAAAAGACATTGGTTTTCACTATGGACTACACTCTGGAGTCCACAGTCAATGGCATAAAAAAGGCAACAAAGCAAAAAGAAAAAAACTAATTGGGTTAAAAGAAAAAAAAAAACTGTAGGAAGAAAAAAACTAATGAAGAAAAACAAAAAAAATCTAAATTAACTGGGTAACCCATCAAATCTAAGATCCATGTCATGAAAGTCTGATAACTAAATAGAAAGAATTTTAATATCAACAAACTAACTTAAAAAGGGAAAAAGAAAAAAGAAAAAACCTATACGGAGAAAAAAACTAAAGAAAAAAATCTGAATTAACTAAGCTAACCTGTCAAACATGAGATCCATGTCATGGAAGTCTTATAACTAAATAGAAAAAAATTTAACATAAACAAACCAAATTAAAAAAAAAAAAAAAAAAAAAAAACAAAACAAAACACATCAGCTTTTTTACTGTGAACCACATTGTGCAATCCAGAGTCAAAGACATAAAAACAACAAAAAAAAAAAGAAAAAAAAACTAAAGGTATCAGTCGAGAACTAAATAGAAAAAAAATTAATATTAATGAAGTGAATTAAACAAAAAAATATTAATTAAAAAGAAAAGGAAAAAAAAGCTATAAGAAGAAAAAACTAATGAAAAAAAAAGGAAAAAAAATCTAAATTAACTGGTTTAACCCTTCAAACCAGGTTAACCCATCAAATCTAGGATTCACGTCATGAAAGTTTGATAACTAAATAGAAAAAAAAAATGATGAGTTAGCCTAGAATTAACTCAGTTAACCTGTGAAATCAAGTTAACCCGTCAAACTTTGGATATGTGTCATAAAAGTTTAATAACTAAATAGAAAGAAATTTAACATTAACAAACTAAACTAAACGAAAAAAATTAATTAAAAAGAAAAAAGACTTTGGGTTACCTTGTCAAACCAGGTTAACTCGTTAAACCCGAGATTCGTGTTATGAAAGTCTGATAAATAAATAAAAAAAATTTAGTATTAACAAAAGAAAAAAAAAAGAAAAAAAATGGATGGGTTAACCCAGAATTAACTGGGTTAACCCGTAAAACCTGAGATATGTGTTATGAAAATCTGATAACTAAATAGAAAGAAATTTAACATTAACAAACTAAAGTAAACAAAAAAAAATTAATTAAAAAGAAAAAAAGCAAAAAAAACAAATCCGGGTTAATTCGTGAAACCAAGTTAACATGTTAAACCCGGACTAGTGTCATGAAAATTTGATAACTAAATAAAAAAAAAATTAATATTAACAAACTAAATTTAAAAAAAAATTATTAAAAAAAAGAAGAAAAAACTGAAAGGCATAGAAAACAAACAAAAAAAAAAACAGTTTTTTAAGAAAATGCAACTCAAAAAACAGGAAAAAAAAAACAAAACGAAAAAAAAAAAAGCTCATTCTTTTACTGTGGATTGCCACAGTAAAAGGTTGAGTAGTTTTAATATATTTTTAATTAATTACACCCATATCCTTGAGGTCGATCTTATCACGAAGATATTTCGATATTGATGTCTTTTTTAAATTTGTGCAAATTCATTATCTCTATAATCATGTGTTACCTCAAGTTAATTTTTATATGAATCAAATCTATTTTTCCAGTTCATCAAAAACAAGGTGTCCATATGAGCACATAAGGGTTCGTGTGTGTGTATAATCCAATGAAGATTTATACTTTGGTATGAAAAAAAAAAAAAAAAATATATATATATATATATATATAGACACACACACTTTTTTTAGTGTTTTATTTTGCTTTACAACTTGTTTTTTTTTTTTTTTTAATTATACTTAGTTAGCCTAGAATTAACTTAATTAACCTGTGAAACCAAGTTAACTGGTCAAACTTTGGATATGTGTCATAAAAGTCTGATAACTAAATAGAAAAAAATTTAACATTAACAAACTAAACTAAACGAAAAAAATTAATTAAAAAGAAAAAAAAAACTAAAAAAAAAAAAACTTGTCAAACCAGGTTAACTCGTTAAACCCGAGATTCGTGTTATGAAAGTCTGATAACTAAATAAAAAATTTTAGTAATAAAAAAAGAAAAAAAAAACAAAAAAAAAATGGATGGTTTAACCTAGAATTAACTGGGTTAACCCGTAAAACCTGAGATATGTGTTATGAAAATCTGATAACTAAATAGAAAGAAATTTAACATTAATAAACTAAAGTAAACAAAAAAAAATTAATTAAAAAGAAAAAAAGAAAAAAAACCAAATCCGGGTTAATTCGTGAAACCAATTTAACATGTTAAACTCGGACTAGTGTCATAAAAATTTGATAACTAAATAAAAAAAATTAATATTAACAAACTAAATTAAAAAAATTATTAAAAAAAAAGAAAAAAAAACTGAAAGGCATAGAAAACAAAAAAAATTAAAAAAAAAAATCATTTTTTTTAAGAAAAAAGCAACTTAAAAAACAAGAAAAAAAAAAAGACAGCTCAGTCTTTTACTGTGGATTGCCACAGTAAAAGGCTGAGCAGTTTTAATATATTCTTAATTAATTGCACCCATATAGTTGAGGTCGATCTTATCAAGAAGATATTTCGATATTGATGTCTTTTTTAAATTTGTGCAAACTCATTATCTCTATAATCATGTGTTACCTCAAGTTAATTTTTATATGAATCAAATCCATTTTTCCAGTTCATCAAAAACAAGGTGTCCATATGAGCACATAAGGGTTCGTGTGTGTGTATAATCCAATGAAGATTTATACTTTGGTATGACAAAAATAAATAAATAAATATATATATATACACACACACACACACATACATAGACACACACACTTTTTTTTTAGTGTTTTATTTTGCTTTACAATTTTTTTTTTAATTATACTTCACTTAAAAATATATCAAATTGATATTTTTTAGAGATTTTTTTAATGATTTTGATGTTTTAATGTTAGAAATAAAATAATTTTTTTAAAAAAATATTTTAATGTATTTTTAATTGAAAAATATTTTTTTAAAAATCATATTAAAAAATAAAACACATGTTCGATATTTTCATACAATGAAATAAACATGATGAAGGCTAAATATCCTATATTTATCAAAGATGGTGTTTTAATTAAGAATCAAGTAGTGGAATAACTAGTGATTAAATATAAGATCTTAATTTGCACGTGAACATGAAAGAATATCTAAGCTTGAGCTTCTAACAATTTGTCATTGATCACTTCACACCACTCTTCACGGAACAAACAGTAGCGTTATTGTCATCTTTCGGTAAACAAAATGATTTCAATTTAGGAATTAATGACCCCACCGATCACCAATTAATCCTTCTCATTAATTACCACTGTAATTATAGAACTAAAGCCATCAAGAACCACTAGCTAAAATGATCAAACTGATAAAAGGTGAGCATTGAGTATAATTTAGTTTCTAAATACTTCTTTTAATATTCATTAAAAAAATTGAAGTACTTTTGTTCAAAGTTATTAAAAGTCTCCATTTGAGACCGCAGTTTAAAAAGCACTCGGTTAAAATTTATGTTTTTTTTTTTAATTTTTGAATTATTTAAATGTTTTGATGTTAAAAATAATTTATTTTTAAAAAATATTATTTTGATATATTTCTAAACAAAAAGTATTTTGAAAAGCAAATACAACCACACTCTCAAATACTCTCTAAATCGGTTAAGTCAGGATCATGAATTAGACGGGTTAACTCCGTTAATCTAAAAATGTGTCATTTTCATTTTTTTAAGTTAAATCAACATTTGAGCTTTTTTTAAAAGACCAAATCAAGTTTTGATTAAATCGATTTAGACCCCGTTTGTTTACTGGAAAGTAGTTTTCTTTTGAAAAGTAAATTATTTTCCGATATTTGATAGTGTAATGAAAAATAAGTTGGAAAACACTTGCCAGTATTTGGTTATGTCATGAAAAATAAGCTGGAAAATAATTTAGTAATGTTTTATTTTTTTTCGTTTATTAAAATAATGAGGAACAAATCTTACAAATTAAAAAGTTGAATGAGAATGAAATTGAAAAAAATATAATTTCATAAATTATCTCAAATAAAATAAATAATAATAAAAATAATAGAGATCAAATCTAAAAAATTAAAAAATTAAAAGATGAAGAAATTAAAATAATAATAATTAATATTTCATAAATTATTTTAAATAAAATAAGTAACAATCAAAATAACGAGGATCAAATTTGATAAATAAAAAATTTCATTTAAAAAATGATAAGAGAAAAGCAAATAATAATTATAAAAATGAGAACCAAAGTTAATATAAAAATTAAATTTCAAAGGATGAAACTGAAAAATATATAAATCAAAAATTTGAGAACTAAATTTAATATAATCAGCAAATAATATAACATTTCTAAATTTTTTATAATTTTCAAAAAGTGTTTTTCGCTTAAAATAATAGAAAAATACTTTCCTGAAAATCAAGCCCAATTTTTATTTAATTAGAAAGTGTTTTCTATTAACAGAAAAATATTTTCTGTTAATCAATATTTTTAATGATAAACAAATACAAAAAAAATTAGAAAGTGATTTTTCAAAAATTATTTTCTAGAAAACAAACACATCCTTAATCATAAATTGACTAGATATAATCAAGTTAATTTTTACTTAAGTTAATTTTTACTTTATTTAATTTGAAATCAAAATGATGTTGAATTTAACAGCAATGATCTTTTCCTTTATTTCAGGAAATTATTATATTGCTACCATAAATTTCTTTGCAAGAAATGCAAGATTTTGTATTCTTTTTCGAGAAGGGAAAAAACATGCATAATTTTGTCCAAAAGCAATCCCCACCCATGTCCCATTTTATTGCAACTTGCAGTGCCTCCAATATTAGGTGTAAATAGCCACCAAATTTCTTTTTTTTTTTTTTTTTAATTCTTGGATAGCAATCAAAGACCTTGAAATTATGTCTATCTTCCTCTATTTTATTTTTTAATAAAATATTATATTGTTGGACTAAATTAATTCTCATTAATTCACATATTAATACTCAACTAAACAGATATATAACTTCATAATTAAAAACTATAAACAAGTGTATAAAAATATTGTTTCTCAAAATATTAACAAATAAACTAAAACAGATATCCTATAATTTTTCCACTCATAATCCTTAAAAATTTTATAATAATCTATATATATATATATATTTATAGCTTGTAACAACTAATCTTCATCTTCACTACGACTAGTGTTTTTCATTTTCTAACCCATTTATTTTATGTACATAAAAAAGAAAACGAACTGGCTAAATCTTTCACGTGCCACCTGCCACACGTGTGGGTCAGAATTCTGACAATTTCATGTAATAATCCGAAGACGGTGACGGAGGCATTGACGGAGGTGGCGCCCTTAAATCTTTAAAATACTCCCTTATATCCACCCCACCTGCCGTTACCCTCTCCGTTAACTCCCCGTCGTCTCTCGATGGAATAAACGGCGGTCTTAAGACTTGCGTTAATAGGTCCCACCTTACACCCTTAAAAAACACATGCTCCTTAATCTCACAAGCTCCACGTTGATACCCCAACCTTTGTGTGGGGTCCTTCTCTAACAGTCGTTCAATCAAGTCTGTTAACTCGTTTCGTTTCCCGATAAACTCCGGCTTCTTGATCAATACGTTTCGAAACGTTTCCTTCCGGTTCTTCCCCACAAAAGGCGTCGTCCCATATAACATCTCGAAGCTCAAAATTCCAAGAGCCCACCAATCAACAGCGAACTCGTGTCCATCTCCTCTTACAACCTCCGGCGAGACATATTCCTCTGTGCCCACGAACGAGTTGGACCGTTCTCCATTGTTGAAGCTTAGTTTTCTCCGACTCACCGGGCTAACTCGTGCAGATTTTGCCTTCTTTAGCCCGTTCTTTTTGTGTTGAACATCATTAACAAACCACCACCTCGTCAAGTTCCTTATATGATGTTGTTGCTGCTTCTTTTGAGGTTTCTGTTCAATTTCGCTGACGGTGATTAAATTATTGCAGCTCGCGGCGGCGTTAGAGACAAGATTTCTTACCGTTTTTCTCGTTAACGTACGAGAAAGATCAAAGTCTGTAAGAGTAACGTGACCAGAATGTTGTATCAAAATGTTCTCAGGCTTTAGGTCTCTGTAAACAATGCCCATTTGGTGGAGGTGATCAAGAGCACAAACGATTTCAGCTAAGTAAAAGCGGATTACAGCAGGGGAGAAAACATGGTCGTTTTGGCGGTGGCGGAGGACGTTGAGGTCACCACCGGGACAAAAGGGGACAGCCCAAGCGAGGAATTCTTGGGTTTCTGTGGAGGAAATGAGGTGGGGGAGAAATGGATGGGTTGTTTTTGGAGTGGATAATTGGTTCAAGACTTGGATCTCCCACCGTGCACGGCGTTCGGCGTCGAATTTGGTATGGAGGGTGGATTTCTCGACTACTTTGAGGGCAAATCGGTTCTTGGCTGTGGAGTCTGTGTCTTGGTGGTGTACGAGGAAGACTGTTCCCATGGCTCCTTTGCCGAGGACTTTGATGGCTCTAATGCTGTCAAAGTCTAAATCTTTTTGGTGTTGCTGGTCTTGTGGTGGTGGAGGAGGTGGTTGTCTTGGGAAGGGTGGTGGGAGCTCCATATTTAGAGAGAGAAGAAGAGAGGGAGAGAGGATTTTGAGGGTGGAAAGGAGAGCTGGATTTTGGGTTTTATAGTTAGTTTTTTTTTGTTTTTATATATTTGGGTTTTGGTTTTTTTGGTTTTTTTTTTTTTTTTTTTTTTTGTCTTTGAAGTGATGGTGATTCATGTGGGTAAATTTACTGTTCTGTACACCCCGGCATGGGATTAACTCAAATTAATATGTTATATAATTCAATTAAAAACTTAATCTCAATTAAATTTTAGATTATGAGTTCCGCGATCAGTGTAAAAACAATGGATTAACTACAGGCTAATTTAGGAAAGCAAAACAAGTATGGATTTATTGGGTTTTGCAGCCTCTGTGCTATCTTTGTTGATTGTTTACTTTATAGCTGGCATTCTCTTTGCCATGTAAGGGTTTTGGACCAATAGAATTGGAGCTTACTTGGATGGAAATTATTGCCTTAGTGGTAGAATTTCTTAATTCAATGAATTTGAAGAAATTAAGATTAATTGACCCTCAAACCAACATATATTCTTTTTATATTCAATTTAGAAACTTGCAAGTTTGTGCATAAATCTCACAACTTAATTATAGCTTGTACACTTTGTATTTTATTTTTTATTTTATTTTTTTGGATAAAGAAGGATTGTTTAAGGAACAAGTTTGTGCATATATAATCACAAATGGACAAGTTATTATAGAAGCACATTGAGCAATTTATGAGATAAGTATTATAATGTTTCATTTTTAATTTAAAAAACTAGCATCCATTCAAGTTTTTTTATACTAATTCTAGTTTGTCGTAAACGATTGGGTTGAGAAATTCATCAAACATAAGTTTATTGATGAAAATAAAAAAATAGAATTTCAAATAATAAAATTATCAACTTGCTATGTAATTGTTTTTATTTGACATATATATTAAAGAGATTTGTGGGATACATCCCATGAGGAACAATTATCAAAATCTTATTGCAATATATATTAATTACAACTTCTCTCAAATAGCTAGGCTAACTAGCTAGCTAGGAAGTAAACCGACCAAGTTAGGTTGTAACATTGTCCTAAAAGTGTCCTTGTTGCTTGTACCATCGTGAGAAAAATGTATCGATCATTTAAACAATAGGATTATTGGCATTAATGCTTCATGGGAGGCATGTGTTCTTAAGTGTAATGAGTTGTTGATTAAAGTTTGAGTCTTTATTTTCCTAAAAGCAAAAATATATATAGCAAGGGAAACGAACGAGAGAGAGAGACAAGAAAAGGTTTTCTTTTCAAGGTTTTTCACATGGTGGCTTCCATAATCTAAGGGAAGAATGTGATCGTGCAACTTAGGTATGAAGTTAATTAGGGTTGTTGATGGAATGTTGTCAGCTTGTCATTCCTTTATTCAAGCTAGCTAGATATAACTTCTTAATTTAATTAAGATTTTTAATTTTTTTTAAATATGATTGGTGTATAAGTTAATGCAAGCATGTGAGCTAGCTGCAGTATATTAAATTATTTATTGACTTTTGTACAAGCTAACAACAAATTATTCTCTTAATAGATTGCAGAAAATCAGGATAGTGTTGCACTATATTCAATCAAGATTAGGGTTTGTCTCGAGGATTGTTTGGGATCCCGTCATTAATTAATTAATTATGTATTATAGGAAATAATTGATAGCTCAAATATTGGAGGCATGACCAATATTACAGCTTCCAAACATGTTAAAATAATTCATTAATTTGAAGTTGCAATCAGCTTAGAATTAATTAAATCTTCGTTACTGAATTGAGTTTATTTTATTTTATCATTTATTTATTTGTATTTGGGAGTGGAAAGGATTTTAAATTTGGACATTAATTCCAACTTCTAAAATGATTTGGGATTAAGTTTATAACAATAAATCATAAGAATTAAGAAGGTAATTGATTCTAACCTGCTTATTGATCTTTCAACATGGTAACTTTTTTACCCCAATTTTTTTTAAAACAGACGGTGATGGACCTAACCCTAACAAAAAATGGTGATGATGGCTAGAAAAGTGATCATGCATATATATAGGGCATATAGAGTACTAATTAACAAGTAATTATGGTTTAAAGAAATTAAATATAGTGGAGCCCCATATATTAAAAAACAATTAATTAAGAACTACAAGGCTAGCTAGACTTTGCTATCATCACCTTTGTGGTAAAAAATTTATTCTTTGAACTTGAGCATAAAAGAAAAACAATCTGAATCTAAGACCTGGATGTTGGCGGACATAATTATAACCACTTTTAGCAAATAAAATTAAAATATAAATGTTGATTTGCAAATCTACTACTTAATTGATCATAAATAATGGAATATAAAGTGGGAAAAGGCTGTTACTTAGAAGTGAGTATTTAAAGTGGGGATTAGTTTCAAATTAAATCCCATTTAGCTACATCATTGAAGCCAAATTATCTTAATTGATGGCCTGGTTTCATGTTAGGTATTGCTGCTAGATCAAACCCTTAATGGCATTACCAATAAAAAAATATTAATTATATTTTATAGAGAATATATATATTGATGAACCAAAGTTTTTATCAGTGTATTTTTGTCAAAAAACATCGGATCAAAAAAGATTTACAGGTATAAATTTTCTAGCTAAAATCTTAAGAAGAAGAAGAAGAAGATGATGATGATGATGATGAACAATCAACCTTAAAACGATGGTGTTTTGGCAAAGTTTATTTTAGTCCTTCGATTTCTTATTTCTCTTAATTAGATCCTTGATTGGCTTTAAATTTTTAATTTTTGTTTAATTTTGCCCCTAACAAACTTTAATTTCAGCCTTGGATTTTAGCATTTTTATTTATTTTGGTCATTGGTTTCAGATTTTTTTCAATTTAACCTCTAATTGGTTCAAATCTCTTCAATTTCACCTTTGATTTCAGCCAATTGGATCCTCATAATTCGACGTCTTTTTCAAAATGATCTTTGGCTATGAATTTCTTCAATTTAGCCTTTAATTGATCCAAAAACTTTGATTTTCTTGCAATTTTATCCTTGATTTGAATTAATTGACTTGGTAAAAATTAAATTTGGTCTTCTAAAATTTCAATTTTCTCAATTAAGCTCAAATTGAGCTCTTAAACTTAAGTTTTCAGCAATTAAGCCCCTAATAAAATTAATTTGACTCATTTAAAGTATAATTAAGTTCTTATTCCTAATTAAATTCTTCAGTTGAAGCAAATTAATTCTTAAACATAATTAAAATTTAATTTGACTCATGATTAAATTAAATTTGCCTATTGAAAACTAATTACATTCTTAGGCTTAATTTATATACAACTTCATCCAAAAAATATTTAATTTAACATTGAATTTGTATTTTATTTTTATTTTTAGGTAAAACAGGCTGATACAATTAGACTCCCGATTCTATCCAAAATTGTAATTTGATTTTTTTATACATGTAAAATTCTTCCAATTTAACTTTTATTAAAATATCGATCTTCTTGCTATTTTTATTTTATTATTATTATTTATTTATCTTTATTATATATAAAAAATAGAAAATAATTGAGTTATGAGAAGTAATATTATCTAGCAAGCAAAGTTCAATATCTTGCTCTTCTAGCTTGTAAGTATATAATATATTTGCATACAATGGAGCTAGCATTTATTCATGATGGATCCAGCATTTCGTTTTCACGCTTGTTCATGCATGTGCTCTGTTTCATCACGCAGGAAAATTAAGCTTATGTATATAAATGAGTGAGTTGTTCGACAATATATAGAGATAAATTGAGATGTTTTGTTCATATCTAAGATCAGGCAAGATTTCTGAATCACATGTTATGCTTTCAGTGTTGATTGTTACAATTCACAAGCATGCTTTCAAATGTTGTGGTCCTAAGATTGCATTGTCTTTGTCAAAGTGCCTAAGTATCAACAATCAATGGACTTGATGCATCAATGGGTCCATACTACGATATGTCAAATTATTTAAAAAAAAAAAATTGTTTGGATGACATATGATATCCATATTGTGATAAGTTGGAATATGAAAACTTACCTCTTTCAAAACCTATTATTAGAAGAGAGATCAACAATCCTTATTTGTAAGAAATTCTTCTTTTGTTGACAACAAGTGATTAATTGTGTGATGATATATGAGTAATGATGCTAAGAATAACTGATCTTTTTGTTGATATTTTCTTTTAGAATAACTTTTTGTTAACATTTTCCTACAAATGAAATGGTATTTACTATAAAAAATAATTACGAAAGGAATGATTAATGAAACACCAAGCATAAGGTCCTCCATCATTTATTAGTAAATAGATTTTAGTTATATATCTAGCATTATTCCATGATATTCTAGCACAAAAATAACCATATAATAATAATAACAATAATATTTCTTCATATATTAATTTCTAGGAACAATTTATTAATTCCATCCGGCAGTAAGATCTGCTCGAATCTCTAAAGGATCGAAAAAGTATGATATTGATGTATGGATATATATCGATCCAATATGATTAAATAATATAATTAATGTTCGCATGTGTGATGAATAGTGTTTAATAGAGATTAAGCATTGAGAAGATAAGCGAGATTATGATTAAAATTATTGTTTGTTGAAGAAGAGAATTTCTTGAAATCTTTGCAAATCAGCGAGACAAAAAGAAAAGGATGCACACGCACATAAAGTTCGAAAGAGAGGAGGAAAAAAGGAGGAGGGTGGAGATTAATGTTTGTCTTCTAGCTTTATTTCAAGCTAGCCTGCCTGTTCCTAGGATTTAGCCCTATCTATGGATATTTCTTGTCTATTTATAAACAGTTTGATACAAAATAGAAACTGAGAGGGAAATATCATGGCTCTTTGTCCCTATATAGCTATTCCAATATGTTTCTAGCTAGATTGTAATCTTGGTAAATTAATTTAATATTCTTTATAAGACTTCTCGTGATGATGATATATATGAATGCTTGAAAATAAATTTATTTAAGAAAATATATATCAATTATTAAAGAAAGAAATCTTGTGTAATTTTAAATTTCGAGATAATTAACATTAATTATTCTTTAGTTTTAGAAGATTTATGTACCCTTTTATTGTTGTCTTAATTATAGCAAATTTGAGATACAAGTATTGCTTATATTAAAAAATATATATATATATGATCATGCAAATACCCATCTTTTCTGGTAAGATGGATCCTCATGTTTCGTAGCCTAAAAGGCCCTCTAGCAGTCAATTCACCCCTCTTCCTTGTTCAATAATTTTTGACAAAATATTTCCTCATATGTGTATAATATGTATAACTTGCCCATTTTAGATGGAGATGTAGTGTTCTATATAATTTTAGGATTTGATAAAACATTGGACATGCAATATTTTACAATACATATAGTTTATAGGATCTGAAAGAACATTGAACAATATTTTACAAGCCGTCGTACCAACAAGAGGAAAGGACATACATATAACAAGGCTTGACTAAAATATATAGTAGTAGTATTCCAGGAATTAGGGGGGCTGGCCGGTGCAGGGCCTGCAAGAAAATTTTTCTAAATTTTGATTCAATTTTTTTTTTCCAGCCCCTGTATTTACCTTTTTTTTTTTATATAAACAAAATTAATAAAGCCTAAGAAAGGCACAAATCATAGCCCATAAGAGCACATGGAAACAATTATATCATAACTCAAAAAGACCAAGCAAAAAAAAAAAAAAACTTCATCAAATTCCCTCAAAATGCAAATATGAGCAGTTGGGTTGATTTCAATTCCATGAAGTGTACATTTAATCAGCTGGATTTATTTACATGATTAATTCTAGTTTAATCTTTCCTTGTTCATATTCCATTTTAGCTTTGAGGATATAAGTAGAGTTTAGGGAAACCTCATGTTGTCCCTTGCTTCCTATCCAATTCTCTGTTCATCCCTGTTATTTTATAAGTTGGGTTTCTGTCTTTATTTTATCAATACTTTATATATTTTTTATTTGGGTCATTCTGTCTTTATAAATTAGTATTTTATATGCTGTTTTAAAAAAAAATAGAAAAAAATAACAAATATGGATTATTTACGGAAACGGGTAATTTATTTTGCTTGTTTACCAAAAGCCCACCACAGAATTGTCATGTGGTGTTGTTGGCCATGGCATGGACAACATGGGGCTAGTCATGTCATTATCTGTGCATATATTTAAGGTTAAAAATGCAATTAGCTAGGTTGGTAACAATGACAGATCAAGCAGGCTGATGGCTCTTGACGACTTTCGCCATATAGAAGTAATTCTTTGGAAAAGGATCCACACATCTAAGACCCCATATATTCTAACTTTAGGCAGCACAATATCCTGTACACTATTTCCTTTTCGACCATCTTTTTAGAGTATGTTGGAGACACAATAAGCCCACCATAAAAAATAAAAAAAATTAAACCCGTAGATGCTTTATTTGAAGTTTCATAAATTGTGTTTCTGTTGCCATCATCATTTTGGTGGTTGAAAATATAAGCTTCCACCTAAGCTCAAAGCAAAAGGAAAGTGAAAAAAATATTCCTCCACCCATGTCAAAGTTAGGAACACAAGTACTTTAAAGATAAAAAAAAGTATATTTACTTTGATTATGCCATTGTCGGCCATGATTTCACCATGGCGAAGAATGCTTAGTTGGTTTTATGATTTGAAAATATTAATTTTTTTTAATTAATATGAATGTTCGAGCCAACTTATATGTATCTCGACTAATATCATGAGCCCTGAGTTAACGATCATGTAAATCTTCAATGGTTATTATATTAACAATCATAAGGCTCGAACCTAAAACTATAAGAGGGACAAATTTCTTGGTTTCAAGTTTTTATTAATAGGCTACCTACTAGATAGTTAAAAAACAAGTTCTTTCTTTTATGATGTAAAGTGAGTCGGGAGGAAACAATATATAAATCTTATGGTTTGAATCTTTTATATGGTTCATCTTGAAATTCATATATTCATGCTGGTAAAGAAATGTACTGTGACCACGAAGAAATTAGATACTTGCACTGAACTCCAAGATTGATATTAAATGTTTTCTAGCTAGCTTCATATATATATTATTTCTAAATAGCTTTTGGAATTTAATTTTGAGGAATCGAACTACAAGAGTTATAATAACCATGCTAAATCTTATATTAAACTTTATCTAACAGGAAAAAGCTTGATTTTAAATTAATGTTCTAATTGAATTTAGTAATAGCTTATTTTTTTCATATAATATTTTGTTGCTATTTTAAGACAGTAAAAATAGAAGGGATTTATAGTTTTTCTATATCTTTTGTTTTGAAATGATAGAAACTCATAAAAACTATTTTTTATACGAATTTATTTTATATTTTTATTTCTAACCCTCCAACTAAGCATGCGTTTTATTTTTTTTTTGTTTAAAAATACTAACCAAAATAACTCTAAAATAAAAAAAATACTTTTAATTTTTTATATATATAATTATCGAGAATATATTGAAAAGACCATAAAATTAATAAATAATTCAATAAGAACTGCTATTAATTATGTTAAAATTATATAGTTGTAATTAAACATACAGGAAACAATAAGAACCTTCTCTTAACCAATAATTTGTTTTTGTTGAATTTTAATTAACTTGATAATCTATAGAATAGCATAAATCAATCAGTCAATTTAAAGAGTGTAGTATAAAGAAAAACATTCTCATCCCAAAGAGCCACACGTTCGTGAATAGATCAATAATGCAACACACACACACACCATGATTTGAAGTACAAAAGGATCGATGAAGCAATTTGATTGAAGAATAATATTGATCAAATTTTTAAATATCAATTATATTGCTCACACTATGATATATATTATTATGATTAAGTGATTGAGCACTTAAAAAACAAGATAAGTGGTGGAATCCAACATATGCTAGCTAGCTAGCTAGCTGCTTTTGCACGCATGCACTCAGGCAAGCCAAAGCTGCAACAAAGTGCACCTGTATATTGTATGATCAAAGTGAAGAAATTGTATAGTATATGTAACCCACCATAGAAAGACATAATTATTGTACAATAACTTCTTTGGATTTTCTTCAATAATGGTTAAAGTGGGAAACAAGCTAATTAATAAGCATTTTACTTTACTTTTTTCTTGAGCTCAAAATGGATGCTCCATGTATACATATTGTAGTTGCTACAAGGACCGTCCAATAAATTGAATCCTGAAAAAATCCATTCATATATGTTCATATATAGTTCTAATTAAAATCTAAGAATAGTTTGATATATCAGCCCGCTGATCTATTAATACAAATCCTGAATTGTGTTGGGTTAATAAAAAAAAATCATAATTTAAAAAAATATATTTTTTTCTTAAAATCTGGCTTCAACTAGGTTAATGGTGTCCATTTTGCTTTATTTCTTTCTTTCTTTTACCAATTAATTTCTTATTTCAAGTGTTTTATGATTGATAGCAGTCTGATTAAACCCAGAATACATATGGTCTTGTTGTGGGTCGAGCTAGCTTGATTGATCATCACTCAAATTGATCTATCTTTACAGTTATTTTTCCATAATTAATTGAGAACTTTTGCAGAGCCATAGCTAACATATGTGTTTTATGATGCTAGCATCCACTACCCTCTGCAACCTCACAGGTCATAATGGAGCGTATGGAAGATAACTTTTTGTACCTGTAGCTCATGCTGCAGTGAGAAAACAAGGAAGCACTGCGATTTTTGCTTCTTCTTTTTCCCCTTCTGTATATGTATCCATCTTTCTAACATTTTTTTTTTTTCAAGTGTTTTAATTATTAAAATGATTGTTGTTGCCATTGATGACACAAACGATTTCAAGTATACTATCATTGCTATCAATTACAAGGATTTCCAGTTCATTTTTTCTTAAAAGTTTAAAACTACCTTTCTACCTTAATTAATCTTAATCATTCCCATAAATGAATTGTAATTATATCGTTCATCAATGAATACGTACCTTCTTCTATGAACAATAAACCTAGCTAGATGTATTTCAATCAATCATAATCATTAAATATAGCCTGTTAATTTAGTACCTAGTTTACCTCATACGGATCATGTTTCAAAATAATTAATAGGTTAAAATTGATTTTTTAAAATAAAATTATATTTTAATCATTTTAGATTAACTCGTACAATTAATATTTAATACTACATAATTTTACCCTAATTGATACGCTAATTAACTGAAAGCCTGCATCTTCATAAGCCCAGAAAGAGTGTTCGGAACTTTAGCCTGGACTAGTAGCCCAGCAAATTCCTTTCAACTGAGACTATCTGCCAAAGAAACTAGAAATGACAAATCCAAATAAATTCTTTTGCTAATTAAAGTCTATACATACAAAATTAATCCCAAATGGATTTTCCGAAAACCCTAATCTACTAATTCAAAGGGCCCCACTATTAGAACCAAGTTGGGATTTCCATATCGATTTCTCTTTTTCAATGACAGAATAGATTTGAATTTTGAATAAAAAAATGTATGATTCTTTATATTTATGATCTTGACATTTTTTATTTATCACGAGTGTAGATTATTTTTAATGAACATGGATATATACATATTATTTTATTTCTTATACCACTTATAATCAATTCTATGCATATATATTTTTATTTTTTGCACTGTATTTTTTTATATTAAATACGAGAGTTTTGTAAATTATTTTAAAACAATAACCTTATTATTTTTTTATTCTAGCAAAACCATCCATCAAAATATTAGTCATAAATTTATATTTTTTTTATGGCAGAAATGGTGTTTTTTTAAAAAATTGAAATTTTTTGTTAGAAATTATTTTTTTTAGGTATTTTTAAATTGTTTTGATGTGCTAATTGTCAAAAATATATTTTTAAAAATATATTATTGTGATATATTGTAAGATTGTTATAAGATCCAAACTATGAGGTTAACGTGAGCAAAATCCCATTGAAACAATCAATGAAGAAAGTCAAAGTTGAACCTAAAAGATTTTTTCCCTCTCCCTGAACTCCTTCCAATCTATGATCCAGCTTAATTAAAGGTATATTTTAAGATTGGAGGATTCTTACAACATCGTTGATTAATATTCTAACCCTTCATTACTTATTTTTATTATCAATCTTACATTGCATAAAACAAGACAATGCTGAGCACATGCCTTGTAGATTTCCCCTTTTGTTTCTTTAACCATAAGGTTATTGATCTTTTATTTTCTATACTTTATCGAAAGAGAAAAAATTCTCAGATCATCTAGGGCTAGGCAAAGTGGCTTTAACTATTTATCGAAACAATATCTAACTTATTCTTACTAGTGAAAGAAAATCAAGACAAAATTATATTTTTCTTGCTTGCTTCAAGACTTATATTATGTTTCTTGCTCTAACAGTACGGATTATTTTAATTTGATGTTCATACTCCTCCACAAAATATCAACCAAGCCACATGCCCGTCAATCTTGTTGTTTGGATGATCGAGAAGGTGATTCTAATTGTTAATGTGGACATTGAAACTTGCACCAGTACTGGTCTATGTAAGCTGGTTTTATTCAACTGAAAATTTTGGAGTTATTTTTTTTTTCCCCAGCAAGCCACAATCAATGGATCAAACTCTACCACAATCAATGGATCAAACTATATCTTCCTCAACAAATATATATATATATATATATATATATATATTAATCAAGTGTATTAATCAAAAGATAGTCATTTAGAAAATGACCCTTGCAAAGTTGAATGATAGTTTTTAGGAAAATAAAATAATTGCGTTACAAATGAGATAATAATAAAGAACAACCAAATTAGTGATGCTTATTTGTCCATATTTGAATACCGTCTGCACTGCAAATAAGATTATTATCGATGTAGTTAAAATTAGATTCACTGCACTTTAGTCAAACGGTTGTCTATACAAGATTTAAGAAAAATTAAAATCGCAATCCGGTTGGATCTTGTTAAAAATCAGATCATTTTTTTTATGATCCAAATACTTCATGCTATGCCGAAGGAAAAGAGTTTCCAAGCACGAGACTAAAATCCAAACATCACTGATAAATCAATAAATCAAGAGTCTAAGAGATGTACCAGGATATTCTATATTATTATAAGAATTGTGCTCATAATTGCTAAGTACTAGAGCAATACAATAACAAATAATATGAAGTCTTTCATTCTACTGTACAAAATAGATATTTGAGTTGCTTTACTGGTAATAGCCGGTGTCTAAAAAGAAAGTCATCTGCAGAAAGCTGAATTTGGACTACCCGCCACATAAATGTCTGTATTTATATTTTGGGTGGAGCCATTTTGAAAAAAAGTTTTGGTTAGTTCATGTTTTGTTTGTTTATAAAGCTTTTGATAGTATGTTTATTGTTTTTATCCTGTTTAGCTAATTTTTTAATGGCTATAACAAATAGTAATGAAATTCTCCTGTTTGATAAATAAATAAAAATCTAGTCAATGCTGGAGTAAATGATAATAAACGTGGAAGATATTTCTGCGCACAAATATCGTTCCTTAACTTGAGTAACTGTTGATCTCTTTTTGGATCAAAATAAGAATGTCCAGAGAGTATATATATATATATATATACAAGTTATTGGGTACTGCTGCCTGCATTGGCCACTGAAATAGTTATAGCTTTTATGGAACGTAAATGATGCTGACATTACCAACTTATTAGGGCTTAGTTTAGATTGCATTTAAAAACAAGAGAAGCCTAGAAAATTGCAAAAAGGGAAACTATCCCCAAACATTAATATTCTTATTGCATATTTGCTTTAATTGCTCTGAGGTAGCTGTCTTGGAGTAACCTAGTAATTGATCTTGTTGCACTCGATGATACTAATTCATGATCGTTAATTAGCTTGGTAATTCGGCAAACAAAAAGAGCTAGCTGGAAAATGGGAGAGAGATTCAAAATTGTAGTGATTATCAATTATTAAAATCAGCTCGAGTTATGATTTTATTAAAATAATATTATTTTAATTTTGTTTTTAAATCAAACTAGGTTTCAACAGGATTATGAGCTAATCTGTTGAAATATTAAACGAGTTAAATCTTACTTATTTTATTTTTTAATTTGACTGGTGTTAATTCTAGATAAATTGATTTGCTAGAATATGTTTAATAATAATGACATTTAATCTTTGAAGTTGAGTTAGATTTTTTTTTTTTTTGAAATTAAAAACAAATCTTTGATGTAACCTTTGATGATAAACAATTAGAGTATTCCTTCTTAATAATATCCAGCTCCAAATTAATGATGAATATCCCTCAATATGTTCCCAAATGTTTCCCCTTATTAATTAGCATGCATCCACCATTCACAGTTCATTATTTCTTGTCAACTACTATGTTCTAAAACTTATTTATGAATTTCATTTCTTCTTTTTTTGTCTTTTGCACTACTGTTATAATTAAGGTTGGCACTAGTGGTGTCACAACAACCCTAACACTAGTCTAACTCTAAACCCTAACCCTGTTAGGGTTTGTACTTTGTCTGTAAGAAGAAAACAAGGGTTCCTAGAAATTCATTTGCCTTTTCGAGGCGACACGAGCACTTTCCCGGCGTTTCCTCCCACTTTTCTCTGGAAATTCTCAAAACTTTTCTCTGGATTCTCGTGAGCTTCTTTGCCCTAAATTGCCCTTATTCCACCATTACATTTACAAACACACACCCTTTTAGTGCTTACTTTCTTCTTCTTCTTCTTCTAGCACACGTTCTTGTAATGTAACATCATTTATGTTTACTGGAATCAAGGATGTGTAAGTCTTGCACACGGATTGAAGCATAGATTTTGTCACAACCATCAAACATTAGGAAGTAGATCTGCAAATTGGAACTTTAAAAGAAATGTTGAATCACTCTTAAGACTTTCGGTCGACAATTATATACATGATCTTGCATATAATTATTTAGAACCATAACATTACATTCCACGAAAAAATCGTACATTGTAAAAGAAAAAAATATATGGTTGAAGAGTCATACAAGATTCCCTTTCCCCATTTTTTATTTTCTTTTACTACTACTTTATTTACCAAAATCAACACGTATTCATGTTACATACAAACTTTCCAAAGTTTGTTTTCTATTTGCTTTCAATAACTCATTAATGGTCAAACATAACCCATCCATTGATCAAGTGAAATCATGGTTTCAATCTCACCTGTAAGAATATAATCCTCTTGATCCCTTCTTACTTGGGGACTACTGACTAGATATATGAATCTCATTTCAACTAACAATCATACTAAAGTGATTATATGTGTGTTTGGTATTGTAATTTAAAGTGTTTTTTAAAAACAATTTTTGCTTGAAAATTAAATGCATCAAAATGTTTTTATTTTTTATTTTTGATATCAACACATCAAAATTATCAAAAAATACTTAAAAAATATTAATTTGATATTTTTTCAAGTAAAAAGTACTCAAAAGCATAAGCTACCATACTCATAATTTTGTGTCTATTTGAAGTGTGGTAGATATTATATTTCACCTAAAAAAATTAATTCGAAGCAAAAAAAAATCCAAAATAGCAAAATCTACACCCAAAAAATATGAGTCCAAGTCTCTTATGATAAAAATTAATGCATTGAATTGCCTTCTAAAATTTAAAGCAATTTGGGTTGAATTAAAACATCATATTAATGCATCCAATCAAAAAAAAATTAAATCAATCAAAATTAATTGTAAGAAACTCAGACAAGAGTTAATCAAATTGGAAACTTCAAATTATGAACTCTTTAGTTTCTAATTTGCAACATAGACAAGAGGACAATATAGTAAGAATGAGAAGTAGAAACTTATGTTATCTTGTCATAGAATGGTCAAAGTGATGCTTCTATTTTGTGTTTTTTTGTGCAAAGCATGCAAACCGGATAATTGGCCCTCCCTCCTCCTGCCTCTGCCAACTTTCAAAAGTCTAAAAGGACAACAACTGGCACGTGTCAGTCACATTCCTCTGCATTTGGCCGCAATAACTGAAACGACCTGAGCCCTCTTTGATTAAATGGCCGGTGCCTTCTCTCTCTCTCTCTCTCTCTAGAGAGAGAGAGAGAGAGAGAGAGTTAAGAGATTCTTGTTTTGTTACACAGTCTTTGAATGTAAGTAAATGTTCTTTTTGTTTTTGTTTTTTATCGCTATTTTCTGTTTATATAATGAAGATTTTTTTCTTTTATGTTTTTTTAAATGTGTTTGGAGAGAAGGCTAAAGGATTTTTTTGGGTGAATTATTAGGGTTCATGCAATCAGCTGGTTTATTTATTTTGTAGGGTTGTAGAGTTGAGAAACTAAAAGTGAAGAGAGAAGAAAGGAAGATAGAGAGAAAGCGAGAGACGTGGGTTCTGCTCCCTTATTGTGGTGCAATTCAGTCAACGTAGTCTTGTATATTTATGTTTAAGAACTTGAGGGGAACTGTGCCATCAACAATGGCAGGGGATTTTCTTTTCTTTCTTTTTTAATGATCTCTGATCTTTACAGCTTGGTGTTGTAGAACGTTGTCCTATTTATTATTACTAGGATGGTTTTAGACTTTAGATTCTGAGAATTAATTAGTTTAGTTCTTAGAAAAGTAGCGATACAATCTACTAGATTATGATCTGAACCCTGAAACTCTGAAAAGTGTAAATGATGAATAAACAGTTTTGATCACCCTTCCCTGGTCAGAGTGAGCCTAACTTCATGTGGATATATAGCTTAAACCTTCAAAAACAAAATAGAATTATTTCTTATCAATTCTCGAATTTGATATTTAACAATACACACGTGATACATAATAATATATATGTCTGTATCAATGTGGATTGATTTGTATAGATAAATGTATGGATGAAGAGTGTGTGTGTTTATACAGCCTCCTATCTTGCCATACATATTGGTCTCATGCATGTAGTGTTTCTAAAATCCAGCTTGAGCTTGGCATGGTGATTAATAGAATTGATGATAATTTAAGCTATTAACTGAATTTCAAGATATAATTTATATTATTTTCTAATACATCTCATCAAGTAAAAATCATTTGAGTTTGAAACTTGCGTAGAGCTGCATTACTTTATGTTTGAATTTTATCAAATAAATGAAAGTGATGACATTCGAACTTATGACCACTTGGTCATCAAGACCCTAATACCATGTCAAAGAATCATTTCAATTCAATGACTTAAGCTATTAGATAAGATCCCAGAATATTATTTATATTCTTCTCTAACATTCTTGGTCTTGTTTGGGTCAATAGCTACCAAAACAATATTATTTCATGTCTTATATATATATATATATATATATTTGAAAGTTGAATTGAATCGGATTAATTTTTAAATTAAAACCTGAGAATTAAATTGGGTTGCCTTTCCAGTCAAGGCTCAAAAATTATAAATGTACATACTAAGAAAAGAATGATAAAGAGTTTACTTTATAGAGAATTTTCATCTACATTACAGCTTACCCAACAGACCATTAAAATATTTTGATCAGTTTCATTAGTGATGTCTTAACGAAGCAATGCACTTAAACAACTACTGTTGATCACATACAATGCAGATTTTCTGATACATGTATAGGAACTTATTTTAATCTTTAAACTTAAACCTCTTGACGGGGCACAAAGATCAATTAGAGGTGGTCAACAGATTTCTACTCGGGGAAACCAAACAAAATCCCTCAAGAAAAATCATAATTATCTTATTTGAACCAGATTAATTATTGAGTGGTCCAAATTTTGCACAAACGGTAACTATTCCCCCTTTCTCTAGTACTTTTAATATTTGATATGTCGGATTCTAACCCTAAATATTGCGTGGCCTTACACATGCAGGGACTCGGAGATCCACAGATTTGGTTTTTGGTGATGACCCATTTGCGAGAGAAAGATGAGAGATCTTCTATGGTTTATGGGTTCGATCATCCCATATGTATAAAACGACTAACACAATACCAAACACACACATAGTATGCATTTGGTATCATGTTAATTTTTATAGTTACTGTTTAAAAAATAAATAAATAAATTATAAATTATAGTTTTTTTTTTAATCTATGATTTCAATAGAGGGTTTTCAACAACATACATGTAAAACTGTAGAATGTTGATTAACCAAACATTTATAAATATATAATTAATTTATAGAAGAGAGAGAGAGAGAGAGAGAGAGAGAGAGAGTTAACTTTGCGTGGAGTGGTCGACATTTAGAGAGTGAGAGATGATTTGCATGGTGTGGGAATGCTGGGCTTTGGGGAGTCATATATTGCATTGAACGAGGTCGACGAGAGTTCCAATAAATTAACCAAGTGGGGGTGTGAAAGATTTTTATAAAGAGTCAAGGGAGGTATTGATTGGATTTTTCTAGTTGGATTTGTGGGTTTGTTTCAATACAAAGAGTACTGATCAGAGAAGCTCTAGCTAGATCAAATTTATATTTTAATATTTAGAACAATTTTTTTCAAAAAAAATAGTTGTAGTTGTAGTTTCATAGGATACACTCGTGTCCTATGTAGATTTTGTAATATTATAGTGTGACTTGGTTTTGAAGTGTTGGAAAATGGTGCTGAGAGTCTTACCGCTTAGAATGGCCATTACAAAAGGGGGGAGCAAGGAACAAATTGGTTGATTTGTGTGTCTTCTGTGTGTGTGAGAGAGAGGAAACAAAGAAAGACTCTTGCATTTTAATTACTTTGTATCTTTCTCAAAGTTCTTTCTTTTCAGCCTCTCCTCCTCCCTTCTCTTCTCTCATGGTCCCAAACACACAATCTTCATTTAGGTCAAAAGTTTAAGAAAGAAAGAGTGTGTGAGAGAGACAGCAGTGTTGCAAACCCTAGATACTTATATATAGGTAAACATATAGCTGCAAAGATTTGATGGCTTCTCTCATGTGCTTTCTTTAATTTTTCTTGCTCAAAAGTTATGTTTTGAAGTTGTCTTTGTGTTATGTTCTGTTACATGCAGGAGGTTTTTGAGTTTTTGAAGTGCAAGCAAGTTTACCCTTGACATCATTAATTTTCAAAGAATTTTGGGATCCATGAATTCTAACAACTGGCTTTCATTTCCTCTTTCTCCTACTCATCCTACCTTGCCTGCCCATCTACATGCATCTCACCCTCATCAATTCTCTCTAGGACTAGTCAATGATAATATGGAAAACCCATTTCAAACTCAAGGTACAACTCTTATAATGATTTCCTCTTCTTCTTTTTCTTAGAGAATTATTAGTTATTTATAATTTCCTATTCACTTTCTCTGTTTATATATACATTTTTTTTTTTTTGTTTCCTTTAGAGTGGAGTCTTCTTAACACTCAAGGCAACAATGAAGCGCCAAAGGTTGCAGACTTTCTTGGTGTAAGTAAATCTGAGAATCAATCAGATCTCGTAGCCTTCAATGCAATTCAAGCCAATGATTCTGAGTATCTCTTTTCAAGCAATAGTCTGTTGCCAGTCCAAAATGCTGTGGTAGCCGCCAGTACTAACTATGAATTTCAAGAAAATTCTAGCAATTTGCAGTTGTCTATGGGCAGTGCTAGTGGTAAGGGTTCTAAATGTGAAACCAGTGGTGATAATAGTACTAATTCTGTCGAAGCTGCTGCTCCAAGAAGGACTTTGGATACATTTGGTCAAAGAACATCCATCTATCGTGGTGTAACAAGGTTGACACGACTAGCAGTGCTGAATTGGTTTCATCTTTTATTGTTTCGCTTCTTTAAATCTTGATCAGTTACATTTTTGGGTTTTGAAATGGGTAGTTTTTGTGCATATGTAGGCATCGATGGACAGGAAGGTATGAAGCTCATTTATGGGATAATAGTTGCAGAAGAGAAGGTCAATCCAGGAAAGGAAGACAAGGTACACAATGTTCATTGATCTTCTAGCTAGGGTTTATAAATTTTAGTTGTGTCCTAATTTACATGGTACTAACTGTTTCTCTTTATTTTCATGCCTGCCTTTGGTTCCATCATTCTTGCAGTCTATTTAGGTGGGTAAAGTTCACTTCTCATGATAGTTTTTGTTGAGAATTTGTTTACACGTGATAGCTAAGCCTATCCTCTGTTAACTTCTTAACGAGCTCAGGTGGCTATGACAAAGAAGACAAGGCTGCTAGAGCTTATGATCTTGCTGCACTTAAGTACTGGGGAACATCTACCACTACCAATTTTCCTGTAAGTTTTTTCAAGAAAAAAAACCACTGACAAGATGCATGGTTTTCATGAATGCATGCCAACTTTTTCCTTGATTTTCCTTTTGCAGATCAGCAACTATGAGAAAGAACTAGAGGACATGAAGCACATGACCAGACAAGAATTTGTGGCCTCCATTAGAAGGTAAGTGATAGCTACTGCAAATTGGCACCAGAATGATTACATTTTCGAGAGAAAAAAAAATCTTATGCATAGGATTACAAGTTTGAAGTAGCATTACCATCACAGCTAGCCCTAATTGTTCTCTTGTTGATAAATCACAGGAAGAGTAGTGGCTTCTCTAGGGGTGCATCCATGTATCGTGGAGTCACAAGGTACCACATTTAACATCTCTCTCTCTCTTTCTCCCTTCTTCTTCCTTCACTCTCCCCATTTCTGATCTCTCTTGCGTGTGAATATCTTTGATTAGGCATCACCAACATGGAAGATGGCAAGCGAGAATTGGTAGAGTTGCAGGAAACAAAGATCTCTACTTGGGAACTTTTAGTAAGTCATTTTTGTCTCCATGCACACTGATTAGAAAACATTCTCTTGCTTTCTACATCTTATGGGAAGCTCAATTTTTTCCAAACAATTATTTTAATGAAATAAAGAAGTGAGACGAAGCATAATTTTAATTCTATGCAGGCACTGAGGAGGAGGCTGCAGAAGCTTATGACATAGCAGCAATAAAGTTTAGAGGGCTTAATGCAGTGACTAACTTTGACATGAATCGATATGATGTGAAAAGCATTCTTGAGAGCAATAGTTTGCCAATTGGAGGAGGGGCAGCCAAAAGGCTAAAGGAGGCTCAAGCAATCGAATCGTCACAAAAACGAGAAGAAATTATTGCTCTTGGATCAAGTTATCCATATGGATCAACTTCAAGCTCTAGTCGACAACAAGCTTACTCTCTAATGCAGAAACCATTTGAGCAACCTCAACCTTTACTTACTCTGCAAAATCAAGACATTTCTCAGTACACTCAAGATTCTTCATTTCAGCAAAATTACCTTCAAACACAGCTTCATTTGCACCAGCTATCTGCAGGGTCTAATTACCTGCATAATAACCAATCAAGCCAAAATCCCCAGTATTACAGCAGCTACATCCAAAACAATCCCGCTTTGCTTCATGGATTGTGGAACATGGGTTCTTCATCATCTCTAATGGAGAATAATGGCGGTTCTAGTGGGAGTTATAGTACCGGAGGTTATCTGGGAAATGGGTTGGGAATGGCTACCAATTCAACAGGGTCTAATGCAGTAGCCGAGGAACTTCCACTTGTTAAGGTAGATTATGATATGCCTTCTGGTGGCTATGGAAGTTGGTCCGGGGAATCAGTTCAGGGATCCAACCCAGGTGTTTTTACAATGTGGAATGAGTGATCAGATATTGGAAATGGAAAAAAAAATGTCTTTGATAAAGAGATGGGAGAGTAATTAAAGAAGTATGCATGCATGCATGCATGATGGGGGCCAATATATTTGACTATGCTTTCTTTATGTTTGATTAAGCCATAGGAGTTGATTTTTAAAGCAAAACCCTCAAGAGGAAATGTAAAACCCTAGCTAGGGCTTTCTTTGATAAGTTGACAATCTTCTTTCAACTTAATTTGTTGGTATAACTGCTTATTTTTCTTGAAAGAGGAAATTAATGTACCTAAGGTTAATTTTAACACCCAAAATGTGATTTAATTACTGGGTTTATACTTTTCATGTCAATTGTTTTTGGGCCTAAGGAAATTAATGTACCTAAGGTTAATTCTGGTTGGCTGAGATATAGTTTTTTTTTTTTTAATTGTGATAATAGTTGTTTTATAAAATATTTTTTTGTTTAGAAAAATTTTAAAATAGTATATTTTTTATTTTTAAAAAGTTATTTTTAATATTAACATATTAAAATAATCTACAAACACTAAAAAATTATTTTAAAAATATTTAAATTTTTAAACAAACAGCATTTTAACTGAAATATTAAACATTAAAAAACAAAATTAACATATTGACTTTTTATTTTTAAAAAAGATAAAATTCACTAAAATTTGAAAGTAAAAAACACTATTGGACACAAATTTCTTTCTTTTTTTATAGCAGTCCAGTATGATTTAATTTCTTTTTCCACTAATATTAGATTTTTAACTTGACAATTATTTCATGTATATCTTAGGTTAAACAGCTATGATATTTTCCCATCAACTCCTGTGTAACAAGACTTTATATTTTTTTATGAGTTTAAAGTAAATTGTTTATATATACAGTTAATGAGTAATTTAGCTAATATTAGTTTTCTTTTCTTTTCTTGAATGATTTGGGGTTGACTCCAATTAAAACTTGAGTTATAGGTTAAGTGGATTAAAAAAAATAAAAATCAAAATAATATTTTTATAAAAATATCAAAAATAAATTAATAATTTTTTTATCACAAGTTAACCTGTATTCTTTATAAGATCATTTCAAATAATTTTTATTTATTTATTCAACTCTCTAAGCTTGATCAGTTTGTTAACTAAGTTTTTTATAATAATAATAATAATAATAATAATAATTTTCTGTTTTTTAATAAATAAATAAAAGTTTTATTTTTTTGGCAGCCTCCTTCAAATTGTTTTTTAGGTTTAAAGAAAAAATCGAACTTCTTCTCCAATCCACTTCCTAATCTATCATTGGATTAAAAAAAAAATAGAAAGAGAATCTGTTTCTACTTTGTTAGCAAGGGCAAGATTGTCTTAAAGGTACAACCATCACATGATGCAAGGTACTCCACACACATTACACCGCCATCACTTTACTATATTTTGTCAAATTCCACGACCTTTTCCAGCCTCCATCTCTCTTTGAGATCTTCACAGCTCTCCATCATCGTAGTTTTCTCTTCAAGGTGCGTGCTTTCACCTCAAAATCTCTTCTTTAGCATCTTCTCTGAAATGTTGTCTTTTAAATCTCCGAGTTTCATTGATTTTTCTGTTATAATTAGCGCTGACTTTAGATAGATCAAATCTACAAATTCCCATATATTGATGTACTTACATGTGTTTGTGTGAATTTTTTCTTGGAATGATCTTTAGGGCATGATTGTTAATTGGTTGTGACTTTCTTAGAGCTGTATTGATAATTGTTTTAGGAAAATAACAGCTTTGATTGGATTTGGTGCTTTAAATTTGTGTTTTAGAATGTAATTGAAAGATAGGTTTTGAATTTCTGCTTGGCCCTTTTTTGGGTTTTTATTGCCTTGGCCATCTCATTAACTTGTGGTTTTGTTTTGTTTTGTTCTGTCCCGTAGTCATAGGAATGATGGGTTCTTGGATTTTCTTTGAGATGGATGCAGTTTCAAGAAAAAAGAAAAAGCTTATTTTCCCATATTCTTGATAAATTGGTAATCAGTTACGAGTAATTGTGTGCATTAATTTTTGCTCTGGAAATAACCATGATCTTTTTGGTGGATTTCTTGTTTACATAAGCCAGGATGATTAACATTGTGAGCAATGGTGCGTGTAAACGATTCTTGTTGAATGGACATTCGTCATTCTAATGTTCTTACTTCATTGCATTTTGTAATGCTCTAGTTAATCATTAACCCGGAAAACAAGCTATAGATGATGCTTTATTCCTGGTGAGCAAAAGGAGATTAGAATGGAAGCTTTTAAACAGGGAAGCGATGTATTTTTTTTGCCTGGGCTTGACTTCGTGGTCATCTTTTTGTCCAGAATTTGTTATCTTATGAATGATGATCTGAATTAATCATGAAAAAAATAATGTTATCCTTCCCTTTGTGAAAATGAGCTTACGAATTTTTTATTCTTTAATGAAGAGCACCAGTTGAAACAGCATGGTGAAAGCATACGGACAGGAGCATGTTTACAAGCACCCATGGGAGAGGGTAACATCTGCATCTTGGCGCAAGTTTTCAGACCCCGAGAACAAGCGAACTCTATCCCATATCGTTGAGGTTGATACTTTAAACCATAAGCTGGATCCTGAATCTGGGAAGCTTTACACGACTCGTGCCATTACTGTCCATGCTCCCGGACCTTGGTTTGTCCGCAAAATCATTGGTCAGGATATCTGCCACTGTGTTGAATCAACAGTTGTTGATGCCCGAACTAAGTCAATGCAACTTACCACTCGCAACATCAGTCTCCAGAAGTTCCTAGAAGTGGAGGAGAAGATCCGCTACGATCCTCACCCTGATAATCCAAATGAGTGGACAGTGTGTCAACAGGAGACTAGCATACGGATTAAGCCACTGTCAGCACTGGCATCAATGGCAGAGAAGGTTGAGCAAAAATGTGCTGAGAAGTTCATGCAGAATAGTGCCAAGGGTCGAGAGGTTATGGAGAGAATGTGCAAGTATCTGGAAGCTGAATCTAGAGGCATTGCCATGTAATCTGGCTTTCTCGTGATTGCGATTTCCCATTATTGGCTCGTCAGGCTATGAAGCCTTTTAGAATAGAAAATACCAAGGCCTTCTTAGAGTAGCAAATAACTGAAGTGCCTGTATAATACCAAGGGTTAATCTTGAATCCTTTATGGATGATGTGCAGATTTTGTAGTTAAATTAAGTTTGGAGACATGTGCTTGTGCATTTTTCTTTCATTTCAGTATGAAAACCTGTTGGTTGGCATCGCCATTTAGCTTGTTTATCTTTTGGTCACCCACAATAACCTCATATTGAAAGGAGGGGAAGGGTTGAATGTCATACTATTCCTGAGATGTCACATGATCCATCATACCAAAACTTCCCATGTTATATGCAGCGTTCCCTCCACTTTTCCTTGTAAATCATCAAAGAACTCGCTGAAAAAGGAGATTGTTGTTGAATGAGTACCAGGTGTACTTTTACATGCCGTTGTGCTATCAGTATTAAGCTCAATATCTGCACTGGAGATTTGATCGTCAGAGTGAGAAGCTGAGAACAGATGAATAGATTCTCTCTTCCATGGTGTTTATAAGATTGGATTTGCCATTTGTGTGGTCTGCGTGTGTAGAGTTAATTCAGTTCAATTATGTCCAAAAGCTTAAATGCCTGTTTAGAATTATGATAGTGTGGTATACGTTTCTGCTTTTAAAAATAATTATTTTCAGATTTTTTTTTTATTTTTAATATCAAAATGTCAAAATAATTAAAAAAATATCTATTTAATATATTTCTGGAACAAATACATTTTAGAAACACACTCAAAGCAGTTGCAAAACTCAATGTAAAACAGGCAAGCTGTTGCTCACTCCTGGAATCTGAATGTCGCGTTCTATGATGGTGCTCTACACGCCTGCCTTAGCTTTTACATGGTGGGTTCCGCAGTCCTACTTTGGTGGAAAAACAACATAGAATTTGACAGATCCTTTCAGTGGTTCTGAAATAGGTTACTTTTCGTGGCATGAATCAGACACGAGTTGTTGGTCTCTGCTAAAATGAAATCTACTTGTTCAATGTGTGTACCTTTTTCACAACAATTCCTCAATTTGTTGCTTGCTTTACACTCGAAGGTTTCGTGTGTTTGGTAACACAGTACACTGTATTTTTTAAAAATATTTTTTTATTACAAATACATCAAAATATTCTTTTAATTTTTTACAACACTTCAAAATAATCAAAAAAATATTTAAAAAATATCAATTTAATTTTATTTTTTTTTTGATAAAATACAATCAGAAAAACAAATCTAACCACAAAAATAAATACCTTTTAAAGTGTTTATTATTGCAGCCAACCACGCAGTTTGCCACGATAACAAACGGAAATAACCTGAATGGTAAGCGAGCTTACACCCTTAACCTAAATGGTAAGTTGGTTTGTAGGGTTTGAATTCAAAGGGAGACTTCTGTGAATATACTTTTTGGGTATGGAATTATGAATGACCCGAAAAAGACTGAATCTTAGCAAGCGGAGCTCGAAGAACCCTGTAAATTCGAAAAACCCATCAGTCCTTTCTTAGAGAAAACTGAGCCAGTAGGCGAGTAACAGCATTGGTGCAGGAAAAATCAATGGTGGGGTAAACACCATAAGCCAGTCTTTTATGGCTTGAAAAATTGATGGATGTGTAGTCTTCAAATACTGCCTTTGAAGGAGCCTAATTTCCACAGCAGATTTAAATTTGAAATTGGATTAGCAGTAGCAACCACACCATAAAAGGGATTCAGGGACGCAAATAATGCCATCAAAGCCATAATTGAAATTTACAGAGGTACACATGAGCGTCCGTAGACGGCCTCCACGACATCCAGAAATGGTTTTAGATAAATGGCATATGAAATAGGATGGCACACTACAAACTTAACCATGACAGAGTTCTTCAAACCACCATAGATCAAGACTTAAAACATTGGGGCCAACATACAAACTCTCGGCAGTCACAAGATATGGAGTTCTTCATACTGCCGAGATGTCCTAAACTGTCCTGCTTCTCCCCAAAGATGACAATTAAAAGAGGGCACCTGATTCGATACTTGGCCAACTCAGAAGCCCCAAAGATGAAAATGTGCATCATATTTCAGAACATGAAATTTCATTCCGTCAGATACTTAGATTTTATCAAGCTTCTCTGCCTTGACAACAGGGTTGGCTTTTGCTATTGCTTCACGGGCAGCAGAACGATAATCAAATGGGCAGACATGTTTATCTGAGTAGCGATGAGATGCACAAAAGAGGCTACCGCATCGACACTTGAACCCTGTTAAACCAACTCTTTTCTTGCAAGAGGTGCACCGGTTTGGACCCTCCTTCGGCTTTGCCTCAACTCTCTCCCCCAAGCCAGAAGCACAGGATGGCTGCACAGTGATGGTCTTAGGCTCCACTGCATTGTTCTGGACATCAATGATGTCAGCAATAACAGGTTCAAAAACATTGCTGCTTGATGATCCATTCACAATACTTCCAATAGATGACGCAGCGAGATTAGCCTGTTCCTGTTTTAACAGCATATCCTTGTGGCACTTTGAACACATGTTCATAGTAGCTGCACTTCCAAAGAAGCCACAATTGTTTGTACACAAAATAGGACCTTCTGGAGGAGCTTGGCATCCTGTCTCGTCATGGTCCATCCTTCACCTTTCCTGCACCACAACTAGATGATCAATATAAGCAGAAGATAAATGTAAAAAAAAATCACTTTAATATAATCAGAAGATAAATATGCATATTCAGGTACCGGAAACATGCAAAAGAAATGTTAGACATACAACTATGTTCCCTGCCAAATGTATTATACCCTTCCCTACCAAAACATTATTTCTGATACCATGCTAGAAGGAGCATAAAATTCTAAAATGACCTTTCCTTTTCCAAAATGATCTACCCAAGATAAATCCTTCTCTGAAACTAGTTTTCAAACTGAAGCATGGTCACACAATGATTAAGACCAGTGGCCAAAGCCCATCTAACAATAAAAGCCATCTATTACTCTCACACAAGACTATTTCTCCAACAAAAACAACAAAACTTCCAACATAAAGATATTTAACCAGAATACCAAAATGAAACTAAACAATTCAAACTAGTTTACATATCTTTGTTGTTAGTCTAGTGAGCAAAGTGAAATTATTTACATATCTGATATTGATTATTTATCTCTGCTTTAAACTTTTAAGCAATCTAATCCAGCCACGTTACCCAAATATGAGGGTTTCATAGCATAATGCCAAAATGTTTTAAGAAAAAAAAAAGAACAAAGAAAACACAACTTTGAATTTATTATGAGCCCAAACGATTGATTCACAACACTTCCTTTTGAAAGAAGCAAAGATTGTGGCAAAATCAATGTTCCATAATTTGAATATTTAATTCTCAGTCTGCCTTTAGCTTCCTTGACAACAGATACCAAATGCATACAAGAAATACAATATTCATAAACTAATGGCTGATAATATCTTCCTCGAGATAGATTCTAACAATTCTTTCGTGTTTGAACCTACATCAAACATCATTCAATGAAAATTTCATATACCAGTATGCACATAAATGGGAAACCAGCTGAGATTGCAACACAAGTCAATTCTCAAGCAACTGAAAATGATTTTCAAAAATACCATACCCTAATAAACAGCCATAAACCACATGCATACAAGTGACGAGAGGAAATAAAGACCCTACTTTCAAACTTTTCCTACAAATCTTCAACCACATCCAAAATATTAACCAAACTATAACAAAATATCCAAACGTCTCAGAAACCTCAACTTCAATCATCCGAAACACAAAAACATATATATCCTCATTTAAACACACTCTCGAGAGAGAGAGAAAAGCTGACTCTTTTAGCCCTTTTGACCATTGAAATAACAGACTGTATCATCAATATCTAACAAAGATCTTAACTTTATCATGTTTTTCCTTCATCATACCAGAACCCATAAAATCACACATGCCCATAATCCCATAATTGTAAAACCAAAAAAGAAACAAAAAAGCTACCAGCAACAAATATATGCATGTACATGCTCATGGATACCCCATATGCATGTATCCATGCATGTTATGTATGAAGTCTAACCTGATTAAACAAGAAACGATTCCTTTGAGCCGATCTTAGCTCAAAACTCCATAAAAAAATTCTTCCTGCTTTTATCAAATGAAACGAAACAAATAAATAAATATGAACACAACAAATCCATTAAAACACAAAGCAAAATAAATCAAAACCCAGAAATCAAAAGGTGCTAACCTTGCAAGAAATGGACCAGATCACCCAGAGAAGAGAGAGAGCCAGGCCAAAAAGAGAGGAGAGAGAGGGATGTGTTTTTTTTTTTTTTTTTGGCTTTCTCTCTCTATTTTTGTTTTATATAATTTTGATTCTCAATAATTTTTCTTTGATTTTAAAAAAGGTAAACTACATTTCAGTCCCTAAAGAATCACTACTATCTTACTTTGATCTATATGGTTTGAAATTTCTTATTGTCAGCAAGTTACTATATTTAATGAAAGAAATCACACCAATTAAGAACATGCTGGAATTGGGATTAAAAAATGATGTAAAAAGGAAACTAAGTCAAGAACTTTATTTGTTATTGTTTCTTTATAATTTTTTCAAAAACTTATAAACTAATTATACATCTCAGCACATATATATATAGATATATTATTATGTTTATATTATAGTTTTCAAAAATTCACACTAATTATAGCAAATAAAATCTAACTATGAATGACTTTAAAACTTGATAAAATTTGTCTAAAATAATATTAAATATAGAAGACTTTCATTAATTAAAAAAAAATGCATATGTTATATAATTATTTTTTTATGGAATTCCTCCATGGATAGAGTAAGAAAAAATGAAAATAACAATCATATAAGATGTGAAAAAAGTAAAAAAAAAAAAATTAAGAAAAAAATCATCAAGAAATAAAAATGCTTAGAGCTTGGTTTGAAATGAGCTCTACTTTGAACCAATTTTTTTCTACCAATATATAACATTGTTTTAGTTTTTTAAATTATAATTCTAGTTTACCAACTAATATATAAGTTGATCCATCAAACTCATGGTTTGAGTTTTGAACTAGATCAATTCCCGAGTTAAATCTTATAGTTATGAAAAGAACTAACAAATAAAATATGAGAGGCAAAAAAAAAAGTAGAAAAGGTTGCAGATAAATAGACTTTGGGTGTATTTGAGATTGTGATAGCGATAACAGTTCAAAGTGTTTTTCATTTAGAAATACATCAAAATAAATATATATATATATATACACTAAGAATTATTTTTGACATCAACACATTAAAACGATCCAAAAACATAAAAAAAAAATAAAATTCATTTTATGCAAAAAAATAAAATAAATTTTTTAAAAAACTCAGTTTACACTATGTTCTCAATCATCTATCACATATTAATCATGAGAGAGGCTGATTGAAATCTTCTAAAAAACATAGGATTATATTCTAAAATTATAAAATATATGGGTCCAAATGAGATACTTCTAAATCTATAAGGGCTAAAATATAGTTTGCCATTTTTAGGAACAAAAATATATAATAATAATAATATAATAATGATAATGATAATGATAATAAATAAAGGCTTCTCTCTGCCAGCCAACTGAACCATCTTTACTGACTAGGGGGTTACGTGTTAGCACTTTACTGGATGCGCGTGTACCTTTCCAGGTTTCCTGTTTTTTCCTTTTGATTCTATCTAATTGACGGCCTTTGCCATTTCTGAAGGAGAGTTGTTAACTTCACCTGCCAGTTGTTATGTAGCTGCCAGTTGTTATGTAGGGCTGGGAGGTGCCTGACGACGACATGACATACAAGAAAATGACATGTCGTTGCTGTTATGCCTGCTAATCCATCCAAAATGTGGTTTTTCAGATTCTTATGGTAATTAATTAAGGGTTTTGGACCTAATTATAAGACCTCACTCCATAGTTTTTAGACCCAGTTGGAATCAAGATCCAGGTTTAAAATTTTGACTGGATTACTCGGATCAGTTTATTTTAAAAAAAAAAAAAATCAAGAGGTTATAACTAAGTTTTTGATCGGGTTGCCAAGTCACGCCGGGTTTTTTTTTTTTCTATTTTTTCTTTAATTCAGTCTAATTTCAGCCCTGAATCGACTAGAACCCGGGTCGACTTGCCGACCTGAATTTCAAAACTATACCCGACTCAATGCATCAAGGAAAGTCTATTTGATGGCTTGCCAGCATAGGATTTGTTCGGAGTGGAGAGCCAGTGTAAATTTTTAATTTTTTTTATTGAAATGATGTTAATTTATATTTAAAAAAACTAAAATTTAGATTTATTAGAACCTGAGTTTTGGAATTGATCAACTTCCAAGTTAATAATAATGGTTGTGATATTTTTTAAGGATGCTACTTATATGCTTATTTTGTTGGCTCTTTAATTAAATATATATTTACTTTTAAGTTAATTTATTTACTTTAATTAAAAATATATTTTTTTAATTAAGTTTTAGATAGACTATCCATAATGTTATTTGGTAAATCTTAAACCCTAAACTTCCAAGACTGAGTTTTTTTATTTTTTTTAAGCTATCAATAGTAAGAGGTCAATGAATAAATAATAATAATAATAATAATAATAATAATAATAAGTGTATAAGTATAACAGTCACTTCATAGATTTAATTGACCTTGTGATTTATATAAAATTTTTTTTGCAAAGACTCTTGAATTTTGACTGAATTAGTTCTTTCATGTTCTTCAATGCTCATCTCACCATGTCAAGTTTGAATTTATAAATATGTGGATGGAGACCTTTTGGTCAAGAGGATCCTTTACTTTTAACCTTAAAAAATTGATTTGAAATCAATACTTTGAAGCTATCACTAGAATAGAAAACTTTATCCAATGTTTTTATTTATGCTCCTTGCACCAATGATTAATTGCTTTTTTTATTTTTATTTTTATTTTTTTCAATTAACAAGGTCACCTATGAACAAGAGTTTTTTTTAACTTTAAGTATAGCTATAAAACTAGATTGAGCTCATAAATGTTGTCGCGTGTTAGATTCTTTGGCTTGGATTTATTGGCTTTTTAAAAAAAAAAAGTTCCATAACAATGTTATTTTTTAATAAAATTAAAAAATATATTATTTTAAATAAAAATAAAAAGAAATTATAAATTTTCACTTCATCAAAAACATTGTATTGATTTATCGAGTTACTAGACCAATTTTTTAAATGATTTAAAATCCCATATCAGATCTTGAAATTAACCTGTTGAACAAGATAAGTTTAACAACGATGATATAAAGAGTTTATTTGAGATTGTAATAGTAGTGACAGTTTAAAGTGTTTTTTGTTTAGAAATATATTAAAATAATTTTTTTTTAATTTTTTAAAAATTATTTTTGATAACAGCACATCAAAACAATCTGAAAATATAATTTTATTTTATTTTAAACAAAAAAAAATTAAAACTTTTAAGAACATTACATCACGTTCTCATACACAATTCAAAAGGAAATACACAGAACAATTGTGTTTTCGTTTTCTTTTTTTGTTTTTCTTCGGGGGATAAAATCAAGGGGTTGTAATAAAAGCAGGAGGATAACACCCAAGCAAGGTGGGACCAGAAACAGTACTTTACCACACAAGTTGATTCTCCAAGGACCAAGGCAGGAGGAGATTTTCCCCATTTGCAAGATTACTTTTGAGTTTTGAGTGCTGTTTTTTGCTGGCTTCCAAAGGAGCAAGGCGCCAGCTCTTGTTTGAAAACGCATGTGGGCCTCTTGCGATGGCCAGGCTCTCCTTTTTTCACTCCTTGTCTCCCTCTTCTTTGCTGACGCAAGGTGAGTTAGGTAGGTGTTTGGCTGCTTTTGAAGGTTTTAAAGTTTATTTTAAAATTAAATTTTTATTTTATTTTATTTATTTTAAATTAATATTTTTTTTTATGTTTTCAGATGCTGATATTAAAAATAATTTTTTTAAAATAAAAAAATATTATTTTGATATATTTTCAAGTAAAAAACATTTAAAAAAAAATTATAATCACACTTCTAAACTTATAAGTTTGATATCGTGATGAGATATAGTGAAAATCATGTTTTGTCTAAGTTAAAATTTTAAAAAATATTTTACTAGTCAATACATACTATAATTTTATACGATGTTAATTTAAAACTTTAGTTACAAAAAAAATATATATAATTTATAACTTTTCTTAGATCTACTTTTTTAAATCATAATCACAAAAAATTATTATAATACCAAACATGTTTTAAAATATATTATGGATATATTATTTTAGAAATGAATGGCCAGTTCAAGATTGAATTATAAAAGAATTGAATTTCAATTTATGATAGTTGATCTGATACTAAATTATCAGAATTTCATATGATTTTAGAATTAGATTTTATAAGAATAATCTTGCGTCTTGTTATTGAAATTTCTGGATGGTATTGCTATGTTATTGTCTAAAACCTAGACTATCTTTCATAAAATCTTCTTGAATATGATGTTAGAAAACTGGACTTGGAAATTTCAACTTCAAAATTATAAGAAAAATAATCAATTTCAACATGTGATGTTACCCCATGATTTGTGGAGTCACGAGCATATTGTTGCCAAATTCAATTGGTAGAACAGGGTATGGGTCACCACACAACGGGTTGATATGATAGGTTATTGGATCGATTGAGATCTATGATCTATCTTCAAAATAACATTATTTTAGGGTTTTTTTTTTTAAGAAACAAATCATTAATTTTAACTTGGCTAGTTTTGTTCAAGTCACGGGTAAACATGTAAAATTCACCTTAGTTTTGTCAAGTTAATCTCAAAATCGATTCAAATTAAAACTTGATTTATATTAAATTATATGTCATGGATTTACTGGGTCAACCTATCAAGTATACAAAATTTAATAACTATGTTATATGTAAAACTACATAAAAGGTAAGAAATATTCTTTGTAATTGAACTTTTAGTGAAAACTAGACTTAGTGCCCGCGCTGCAGAGCCATATTATTTTTTGTCCAAAAAAATGCATCATGCTTTGTTGTACGCGCTGTTCAAAATGTGCATATGCCTTCCACACACTTGTTTTTTTTTAGTCAAATACTAAAATTTTTATAAAAATAAAAAAATATTTTAAAAAATAACTATAACTAGTTTTAAAATAAGTTGTAGTGATATCAACTACCAAGAAATTATTATATAAAAAAATATATTCAGAGTCCATCTTTATAATTAGATTTCAGTTGCTTGGTGGGTATAGACTGGCCATCCAGCTTTCACCTTCCTCATAATGATTAGCTATGGCCCTACCAAATGGACGAAGAAATAACCACCTTGAATTGATGTCTCAAGAATTTGTCAAAAAAAGAGATTTTTCGGTCCATAAAAGCCATTAAAACTGTGTAAATAATGCACCATCGGTGGAAAAGAAAATAGACAAAGACATCTTGTACTGTCCCAAGTCAAAAAAAAAAAAAAAAAACTGACTCTCTAATTATCGAGGTATATGGAAATTCAATTGAAATGGGAATTGTTTTTTAGTATTTTTTATTTAAAAATATATTAATATAATATTTTAATTTTTTAAAATTTATTTTAAATTTTAATGTATTAAAACGATATAAAATCATAAAATATTAATTTAACATAAAAAATTTTAAAAATATTTTTTAAACATATTTTTAATAACTTCATATTTTGATGTGAAATGATATTTATTATAATATTAAGAGCGTGTTTGACAGTGTGGTAGCGGTTGCTTTTCAAATAATTTTTCGTGCTAAAATGCATATCAATGATTTTTTTTATTTTATAAAAATTATTTTTGATGTTAGCGCATCAAAACGATCCAAAAAATACAAACTGCATTAAATTTTAGTAAAAACAAAAAAAAATTCAAATCTGGTGGGAACGCGGTTTGCACCATATTCCGAAACGCATCTTAAAAGTATAATTTGATGAAATCTATCATCAAACATGTATTTGAAATTTAAAAAAGAAAATTGATATAAAAATCTATTTTTTAAAAAATAATATATAAATAATATTTTGTTACTATCCTGAAATTAAAAAAAAATAATGAAAATAATAAAAAAATATTTTTTTTACCTCCTATTTTATTTCGGTCATCATCACCCACCACATATGGCAGTGCCAGTAATGATATGTAGGGAATCCCAAAATGCAAGTAATGCTAAACTGCAAAGCTTTCCTATCTATTTCAAAACTGTGGTTGGCACACCTGTCACAGTAGGAAACTAAAACCTCTGCCTTTTTTCTTCTTCTTTCCTTTGCTTTTGCCTCAAATTTCCTCTTTCTTTTGAATTTAAAATTAACATTCAAAATGCTCAGTTTCTTTCCTTAAGCTTGTAATATCTTTTCATCCCTTCACATTTTTCTTGAGTTTGGATGACAAGTCAAAGAATTCTGCTTCTTTAGCTATATTTTTTATGGGGTGATTCTTGAATAGTTATATGTATGTGTAAATGAAGAATTTATCGCACTTTGTCTTCATGTTTGCTGCATGATTCCTGTTTGTGATCTCTGAACCACCCAACTTTTACTGTGAAATTGTTCTCTGCAAACAGTTAATGTTTCTGTTGTGGTCTTGCATTCAATTTAATGGTTTATGTAGCCACATAATACAATGGCTTGCTTGACATGAACCAGTCAACGAGGAGCACCCCTTGGAGAGGCTAGTGAATAAGTGGATATATAGCTGAAAGGCCTGTTACTTCTCTGAGCTTTGAAGTTAGTCATGGAGACTAAGAGCAAAGAAATGGTATCTAAGATGGACGATTATGAAGTTATAGAGCAAATTGGAAGAGGAACTTTTGGTGCTGCATTTCTTGTTCTTCATAAATTTGAGAATAAGAGGTAAAAAAAAATCTCTCCCAGCTCTTCTTCTCTTCCCAATTTCTTCAGGTTTTTGTATAGGATGTGTTTGCACTTCAGCTTAGATACCACGTCTACTTGTACTCAGGAAAGGGTCAGTAGAAGAACTCTCCCTCGCAAGTTAGGGGAAGGGGTAGGACTCAATTTAAGTCCTGTCTTGCTGCACTAAGAACCAGCAGAGAGAGAGAGAGAGAGAGGGAGGGAGGGAGAGGAGGTAGTTGGGAAGGATAAAGGACTAAAATTGATTTTTTTGACCTAATATTACGCAAGCTTTTCTCTCTAAACTAGAGAGCTGAATGTTACTGAGGATTCTTTAGGAGGGTTAATAAATGCCAAATAAAGTTCTTAGCAGTGTCCTTTGAGTGATAATTGAAAGGACCGGTTTCTTGTTTATGAAGTGTGATTAGGCCCACATATGCCATTTATTTCCTCCTGCTGTTATCGTTACAGAATCGATATGCTTTTGCCATATACAGCTGTTTTCAGAAACCTGAGATGACATTGATCCAGCTTAGCCAAGTTATTTTGGAAGATTTAGGTAGTGTGTGGTTAATATTCTGGAACAAAAACACGGGGATGGTTGGGACAGAAAAGACATGTCTTCTTTGTATTTTCCGTCACTTTATTGTTATATCTTCCTCTTTGTTGCTTCAACCAAGTACGTTTTTTTTTTTTGGTTGTAAAACACAAACCAAACTGTCAGAAAATTAATTTTGGTTTCAGTACATTTTTAAACGAAATCTATCTGTATTCTGTAGGTATGTATTGAAGAAGATTCGTTTGGCTAAACAAACAGAAAAGTTCAAGCAAACTGCTTATCAAGAGGTAATTAGCCTCCAGAAAACTGTTTAATTCATCAATTACTTAACTCGGCTATGATGTTCATGTATTGCATTGAGGAGTATAACTTAGCTACTATTGGTATATGCTGCAGATGAATTTGATATCAAAGCTTAATAACCCATACATTGTGCAGTACAAAGATTCATGGGTGGAGAAGGTAGCTTTTAGCAATCTGTTCTTGTTTGCTCATGTGGTTTTACCTCACAATTGAGGAAAAAAAGAAAATTTATTGAGAAAATCATCTATCCCAATAACAAAAATAGTATCTTCACTCTCTGCATATATGTTACAGGAATCCTATGTATGCATTGTAACAAGTTATTGTGAGGGAGGAGACATGTAAGTCAATTCAGTATAAAATTTTGAGTTCAATCTTGAATTGGCTTGCAGGATACCAACTATTTCTATGTGCAGTTGAGACTGTGTGGATGCTCGGATCCCCACCATCCATGCACTGCACGCACGGTTGGCTCCCATGGCACGTGCATTGCATTGAAGGTGGGGATCTGCATGGTCAGGACTGCGCAAAGTATTCCCCTTTCCAATAACATCTCACCATTGCTGCTGGCTTAATTTTTCAAGGCAACCATGTTGATATTTTATCCATTTGTTTATCTGATATTTGATTTTACAGGGCTCAAATGATTAAGAAAGCTAGAGGGACATATCTTCCTGAAGAGGTAATGGACATATGAAATTTCTGCAATAAACTAAAGTCCTTTAAGACAATTTTTTTCCTCATGTTAGTTTTGCATCTATTGCAATTATTTTCCTACTCTACTACAGATGCTCTGCAGATGGCTGACGCAGCTGTTGCTTGCTGTGGACTACCTCCATTCCAATCGTGTCTTGCACAGAGATTTGAAAGTATGCATCAGGAGCAATTCTCATTTGAAAAAAATTTGTTCATGATATCATTCTGATATGACTATACTCTCTAATGCCAGTGCTCCAACATATTCCTTGCGAAAGATGGCAACATCCAGCTAGGTGAGGATGCAAATACACAGAACTCTTTTACATTTTATTTGCTTCAATTGTAAAGAAACTGTATTATCTCACAGTACATGTCCAGGTGACTTTGGACTTGCAAAATTGTTGAACAAGGAGGATCTTGCATCCACGGTAATGATTCAATTGTCGATTCGGTCTGATTGTGATGTGTTCCTATATATTGTTAATTCTGGCATTGGTGACACAACAAGGAGGATCGTTAGTTTGACTGAATTTTCCTGGAAAACGCTACTAATGCTGCTTGTTATTTCTGTAGATTGTAGGCACTCCGAACTATATGTGTCCAGAACTTCTTGCAGACATACCTTATGGCTACAAATCGGACATTTGGTCTCTAGGTAACAAAAACCCTGTTATATGTTTATGCATTATTTTCCAGCCTGCTAGCATGGAATCTCTTTAAACCACATTTTGCTATAATTTTACAGGTTGCTGCATGTTTGAGATTGCTGCACATCAACCTGCATTTAGAGCTTCTGTAAGTGTCACATCGGCATTGTTCAGACAACAATTGAGCAAGTTTTTTCAGTCCCGATGAAGGTCAATAACTTTGACAATGTTTATGAACAGGATATGGCTGGACTGATTAACAAGATAAATCGCTCCTCCATTTCTCCACTCCCAACTGCCTATTCCTCCACATTGTACGTGATATTCTCTGCAACCTCCCAATGCATTTGCACTATATAGGGAAAATACAACTGAATAGGTTAGCTTTTTTATCTCCAGAAAACAGTTGATCAAAACCATGCTGCGGAAGAGCCCAGAGCATAGACCAACAGTGAGTCTGAGTTGCCCTTGCTCCTTCTCTTCTCTTGATCAGAAAATGATTTTTATTAATGCTTGCATTTCCACAACTAGGCTGCAGAGTTGTTGAGGCACCCCCATCTACAACCATATCTTGCTCGATGCCAAAATCTATCTCCTGTTTTTCTCCCCGTGACGTCTGAATACAGCTGCATGGATAAACCAAAAGGAACCCGATCACCTAACAAGTCTAGTGTTGACAAGAATGCCATAGCGTTGAAAGCAAGTCCATCAAAGGAGTGCAAATGTTTGAACCAGGAAAAAGTTGGTGCTTTTGCACAAAGAGTAGCAGCAAATGATTCGCCAAAAAGTGCAGAACAAACTGAAAAGGTCAACTCAGGAACCAGTTCAGCAAGTATTGCAAGGACTCGCCATGATGAAGAGAAACAAGAAATTGCTTCTGAGAAGTCACAAATAGTTCAAGAGAAGCTGCGTGGAGTTGGCCAAGCTGGCATGGAATGTAAAAGTGCTAGTTCAGGGAATAGCAAAAGAATGGAAAAGCTGTCTGCGGATTCAACAGGCTATGTTGGTCTTTCTGGTTACAAAAAGGCATCAGCATTGGCGATGGATGACCAAACTAGACGTGATCTTGAATTCGAACCCGAATTCTGCAAACCCCCAACAGTGACAGACATGAAATCAACACCAAGTAAATCGAAACCACCTCATGGAAACAGAGATAGACAAAAGGAATTGAATAGATCCCCTAGTGACATCTCATCAGTGAGTTCACTGACTTCTCTACATTGTGATGAAACAAAGATTAACTGGAACCCTCAGAGCCTGCAAAGAGCAGATGCTCTGGAATCACTACTAGAGATTTGTGCAACTTTGGTTAGACAGGAAAGGTATGAGGAGCTAGCAGGAGTACTAAGACCTTTCAGTGAAGAAGCTGTATCATCAAGAGAAACAGCAATTTGGTTGACAAAGAGCCTCATGAAACTTCACAAAAAAGGCAATGGAGCAGCTCAGCAATGAAATTTCTGATAATTCAACTAGCGAATTCGACTTGATGTGATATGGAGAGTGTATGAAACAGGCTGTCAAATTTCTGTGTTCTGGCTGCTGATAAGGCTCATTTAGGAGTTCTTCACGAACTCCTCTGAGAAGCAGAAACCATAATCCATGCACATTGTGCTTGTATTCCACACTAGCTAGTATATAACTTCCAACTTATCATGATTGGTTCTGGTCTCTTGTAAGATAAGACCATTGAACTTAATTTCAATATTTGCTTGTTTCTTATAATCATGATTCAACTTTAAGCCTTAACTTCATCCAAGCTCAAAATTATGGAAGAACCCAGTTAAAAGGTATACTGTACAGGCAAGACATCAAGCGAAGTCCAACATCCAGATTCATGATCCGTTTCTGTTGCTTCAATTGTTAAGGTAGTCTGTGGCCATATATGTGTGTGTGTTTCATGCCTTGTAATAACCATCAGTTGAAATTCATGGTTGTTGGACACAAATTTATCGGGCTCAAAATACCTCCTAAAAAGCTCAAAAAACTCATGAAAGCTCTCACCATCCGGGCGCACACCCAGCATGCTAGGCATGCACTGAACACCCTCGTGGGCTTGGGTTTCGGGTCCATATAATATGCTTGGATTTATTTTTCGTTATTAATAGACTCGCGCACTTTACTCAAGTCAGCTCATGACTCCTTTAGAAAATATTTTCAAAACTACACGCGAGTCCCTCGATATTTTATATTAATCTAATATATATTATTTTGAATATAATACAATTCAAAATATCATAATGATGAAATTACATTTTACTCACTGCTCTTTATAAAATGACAAAACTCATGAATTATAAATACACCTTGAATCCTTCAAACTCAAGGTTCACAATCTCTTTATTCTTAAAACTTTCAGCATATATATTTTCAGAGTCTATGTTTCTAAAATATCATTACACTCTCTCTACAAAGTTGCTAATTTAAGCATCAGAGAGTCCCTACATCCATCAAAGAAGATCTTTTGCAAGTACCAACCACCAGTTACCTAAACTTACCAGGCACTATCTGCTACCAGCTACCAACCATCTAGGTTTTTCATATCAAACCACCAAACATCTTGTCTAGGAAATATGAATCAGATTACTTAAACTAAGAGATTAATCAATTATCCAACACATCAGCCTTATTCATAAACATCTTGAATTTTAGGACTCATCATTTAGCTTTGTTCGGGGGAAACTAATAAAAAACCCATCAATTTATAAAACTTGTTTTAACATTTCTAAGCCATTCCATGGTACACAAGCAAGACACACATGATTCAAGATGCAAGACAAATCTACCCGTTACCACGCACAATTTTACCTAATATTCAACAACTCACTATTCAGGTGCAACTCCTCACATAGATAGTGTTGGCAATCCAAGAAATAAACCAAATCTTGATACCCTCAAGAATACATAACGCCTTAGCGCTACAACCACTAACCGCACCAGGCATCCCTAAACAATTACATCACCCAAATGTGACTAAACAAAATAACAATTTTAAGAGTCTCTCAAGGGGTCACAGGCACTATTGCGATACTCATGTACAAAGTCAGTACTCTGAACATCCTCCCTAGGTATCATGGGATGGACACCAATTATTGTAATTATCTTTTCATGCCAAACTATATAGGCTCCTAAGAGCTTAACAAACAAATGATTAAGAAACGATATACACATGAGCATACCTAGAAGAATGACTACAACCCTAATTAGTGGAGGGGTTCTTCATTGTCCAAACGAGTGTTGAACACTCATCTCTAATGGGCTCAAGCACCTTGTCCGAGCCCACCACTCCCTTCGAATTTTTTTTAGGACCCCATGCGAGTCATTCGGTATTTCATATAAATCTAATATATATTATTTTGAATATAATACAACTCAAAATATCATAAGGGTAAAATTATACTTCAACCCCTTCTCATCATAAAATGACAAAACTCGAGGTTATAAATATACCATGAATCCTTTAAATTCAAGATTCACAATTTCTTCGTTCATAACACTTTCAGTATTTATATTTTCAAAGTCTACCTTTTTAAAATATCATTATACTTCTTCTTTTTATAAAGTTGTTGACTTAAACATTAAAAAGTCTTCACATTCATTAAAAATAATTTTTTTATAGGTACAAGTTACTAGCTACACTGGTTTATCAATTATCATCTATCAACAACTACCAACTACCTCAACTTTTCATATCAAGTCATTAGACAGTTATGAATAATAAATTAGATTGCTTGAAATAAAAATTTAACCATTAATCCAATATATTTATCTTATTCCTAAACATTTTGTATTCCGATACTCATCAACCGTAACTTCACATTCCTTTTAGATCATTATACTTCTAAATTATTAACGTGTTTAGCAACTGAAAGCAAAATGCTAAATCATGGTTACAAGGCATTGATGAATCTTGCCTAGCCAATCATAAAAAAATATTCCTTGATCAATAAAATTTCCAATACACAGGACGTCAAGAAGTTCAAAGCAAACTGAAAAAAATGAAGTCTAAGTAAGGTATTGCTAAACAACATGAAAGAAGCAGCACCAACCAGAACCAGGTCAGTCCCTTCTGTGGGGCCTGCAAAATCCAGGGCTAAAATGCCGTGTTGCAATTCCTGCCATGCCACTTTTCTTGGTGGCATGAACCATTCCTCATAGCTCCATCCGCAGGTAATCATTTTTCTTCTTGCAGCAAATTGTTTGGATCATCGAGTTATTTCCTTATCACCAAGAGTTTTCTAGGGATTTGTTACACGCTTTTCCAAAACCTATTGTAGAGTAATTAACCAGAATTTTGCTTTGTAGTTGAAGTAAAAAGAATATCAATTAACGTGAGATCATCCACATCTAACTTAATTCTATTTAATTCATATTTAATGCAATAATTAAATTCATTTCTATATATTAGTAACTACTATTACAAGATAAGCCTTATTCGACTTGACTAGGATATGATCAATTAAAACATGATTTAAAAAAAAAATTAGACTATCAACTTAACTCCATTCATCTAATTTTTAATCTAAATCCCTGTTTATCTATGTGATAATGGTGTGTTTAAACTCTGTTTAACTTGAAAAAAATATATATTTTTATGTTTTTTCAAGCTAAATACAATTTAAATCGCATGAACAATTGTAACCTAAATCTCGAACCGGGTCATCCCAGTTCGGTTATTATAAATATGTTAATAACAACGTAGTCGAGGGTAATGAGTTTGGTATCGACTGTAAGGAAAGTCTTCTTCCTTGAACTTTTCGTGTTACTCATTATCAAACAATCTCCTTCTTTCTCCTCTTTATATTGTTTCCCTCTAAACACAATCACTCCTTCAGTGGAGTGGTCATATATATATCAGCTCTAATCAGTTATTGGGTCGTTGTCATATAGCGAAAAGAAGCATCTTTTTTTCAATGGATTCTCAAGTTATGGTAGCTTTGGCTCTCTCTCTTGTGGGTGGATTAAGCACTTCTATAGGTAAGTTATGCATAAAAGCTTGCAACTTTTTGTGTTTTTCTATGATGGGTTATTCAAAAAGAAACATTTTTTTGTGTTTTTACTTGTGCGAGTGATTTCTTGAATCTGAATTATAAACAAGGAGAAATTTAAAAGTTTAGGGATGTTAATGTAGAAGTTGATTGAGAGTTTCTGGTTATGTATAATGAAGACTAGTGATTGAACTAGTAAGGAATACTTCAGAACTTGCGAATGGAGTTAGTTGACCATGATTTTTTGAATATCAAGTTAAAGAAACAAAACCAATTAGCCTTAATTTCTGTCGAAGCTTATAAACTTAGCTGGTTTACTAAGATTAGTGTAAGCAGCTCATATGGAGAGATGCAGTAGCTGATTGGTACGATTCAGGAAGAGATAAGCTAGGCAGCGGATTTTCTGTTTTTTGCACAATATAAGTGAGGGAACTATCAATTAAAGTCAGTGTGTTGCTCTATAGAATGATTAAAAGTTCTGTAGACGGTGGTATAACAATTATCAACTCATTATCTCCATTTATCGAATCACCTTAAGAGACCATCTCTTTCTCTCTATATTTTGTTTCTCTTTGAAGGCTGCGTGTGTATATGTTTGGAGTCTATAATAGTCCAAAACCAAAAACTATATATATAGAGAAGTTAATTATTGAGGATGCTTTTGAACTGGTGAATGGAGGGATTCTTTTTTTCAGTAAGATGATCATCAAGGAATGGACAATGATTTTTTGATTGTAGTAAATAAATAAATTCATTAGCCTGATTCGTAATTTCCAGACAGGTTACAAAACAAATACTCAAGATTCTATTGAAAGTGGTTATTACTTAATTTACTTAGTCTAGTCTAAGCAGCTCATACAGGGAGAGGTAGTAACTGACAAGTGTGGGACAGTAAGAGAGATGCTGAGGCAAATTTTCTATTTTCACCCAGTATAAGTGAGGGAATAATCTGTTCATCAAATGCTGCACAAGAGGACAATTGAAAGTTAGGTTGACTGTATAGAATGCAGTGGTAGGAACGATCAACTTATTTTCTCCTTTTATTGAATCACTTTATGAAACCATCACATTCTTTTTATATTCCTTTCTTTCAGAAGGCTGGTGTACGCAGATGTATGTAATCCATAGTAGTAATACTCAGCATACATTACACCTCCCAAGTCCCAACACTCATATTTTTCTATATTATTAACATTTTGGTCCAAGTGAGAGTATCTCCATGGACAGTTTCATGATGATCGTGCTTGGTGTTTCTGTTTTGGGTGGTTTGAGTACTTCATTGAGTTAGCTAATAACACTTGTTTACATGATATGGCATGAAATTCAAATATTACTACTGACTATTGTTTTTACTCCTCAAGTTTTGATTATTTTTCATTGGTAGTAACTATAGTTGTTTTTGGCTACTTGCCGACTTTGCGTATGGACACTGGTTTCTCCTGTTTCCTATATGGTTTCACACATTTGAATGAAATGAAAAATAATACTACTATTGAAGGTTTTGGTAGTGTGTTTTTTGGTGTTGAGGTTTTGTTGGGATCAAGAATCTCTTCAGTTGAGTTGTAATGATCACTATGTGATATTAAATTTGTAACAAACTCGATCAGAAACAAAAATGACCAGCATTTTTTTCTATATCGTCATTGCAAATCTGATTTAAGTTAAAAGGTGATTTAACTCTTTATTGGGATACTATTTTTTCCTCCAACATGCCTGTTAATCAGATGAAGCTAGTTCAGGTTACATGTTCTATAATCTGATTATATCTCTTGGATTATGAAACAGGTGCACTCTTTGTAATTCTTTTTGAGGCTCCCAATTTGAAGATGCTTGGACTATTACAGGTACAAGTAGTTGCAAGGAAAAAAAAATCCCGCTTTAGTGTATTATCAACCTATGAAAGGATAGTGGTTTCTTCACATGTTTATGAAAGGATGTTGTGGCATGGAGTTACCATGAATGATCCTAACGTGATTTTATATTCCAGGGGAAATTTTTTGCATTAATACTTTCTAAACTTCTCTATGCAGGGTTTTGCTGCAGGCCTGATGCTGAGCATATCATTCCTTGATCTTGCTCATAATGCTATCAACTCAATTGGGTTCTTAAAAGGCAACCTCTGGGTTAGCTGTATCTTTCCTTTTTTTCATAAAATCCAATTGCATTTCTTACTAGACATTATTTATTCATTTATACCTGTCATTTTCTTCTATTAATTGGCTTTGCAGTTTTTTGGAGGTGTTGTATTCTTTGGCATCATTGCCAATTTTATCCCAGAGCCAACATTTGCCCCAAGTTCAGATGTTAAAAGTAAAAAGGTTCTGGGTGATACAGTTTTGTAATACTTAAATGTTTTGTGACTTTCACGACGTGGCTAGAATATTAGAATGTAGAGTGACAGTTTGGCAATTGTTTGGGAACAGAAAAATGGCGACCAAGGGGGAAAGGACATAATTAAAAAGCATCGTCGCCAAGTTTTGTTCAGTGGAATTATCACTGCAATAGGTATAACTACCTTCTCTGATCCTGTTCTATCACTATCCAACTTCAATTTTATTTGCTTTCAGGCCTTGTTTTTTTTCTATTTTTTTCTTTGACTAAACCTCGAGATATCAGAATTCAGTCCCCCAATAGTTGGAAACTGTAAATTTGGCACCTTCCTATTTTTTGAAAAGGTTTGTAAACTTGTCTGATTGGATTGAATCTTGTCTTTCATGGATCTCAGGAATAAGTTTGCATAACTTTCCAGAGGGAATGGCAGTGTTCCTTGGATCAATTAAGGTATCCTCGGCCTTATTTGAATCTCTCTGTAGTGTCAGTATTCAATTCAGCTGCAACATATCTACATAGATTTTAGTGCTTATGCCAGTCTTAAAATGCACCTGTCTTGAATGAAATGTACTCATCAAGCTTTATCCTGAAAAAAAGGAACACGAAGGGTCTTTCTCAAAATCTTAATGTATGACTTGAACAAATTTGAGCTTCAATTTAGCACTAAGGTACTGCACAATTCCTTATACCTGCACGCTATTTTTACCTGAATAGTTTCTTTGGTTTCCTGGGTTGCATTTGCATGCCATTTTAACTGTGTTAAGTCATAAAATATTCCTGTGCTATGGAGATTGTTTATTCAACATTGATATTTTGAAGATGAGAAAACTGAAACATTCAGCTGCACTATTTATTCAATGGGCACCCAATCAAGCAGTTATTCAGTTCCTTTTTTTTAGTGGTACAATTGCTCTGCATCTGAAAGAAACAAATTCATTGATTTTCAAAGCACTATCATGAATTGCCAAACTACAACAGCAAAGGATATTTGGTTATGATGTCAAAGATTTTTTTTTCCTATACTTTTGCCTGCAGTCACGTTACACTTCAATATTTGGCAGTCCTGGATGTAACCAAATTTGTACCACTTGGTTTTAGATATTAATCTTACTGTGCATGTTCTTTCAATTAAATGCAATTGGCAATTGTAAGTTATCTATGATTGTTTTAATTTTGGGTCTTGAGTTTTGGAAGCCTTTTTCTTATCCTTGGGTAAGTCAATTTTGTCATCTTCTTTTTAATGATACTTTCGTAGGGCCTCCGTGTTGGTCTTAATTTGGCTCTGGCAATTGCTTTGCACAACATTCCAGAGGTATGTTTTCTTTGATTCTGTAGTATTGCCTTTTTGCATATGCTATTGGTTCTTCAAAGTGGTTGCTTCCTTCCAGAATGAAGTTGGTTCCTTTAAACTTCAAACATTTCCAGTGCCAAATATTTATGGATGGGAATTAAAAAAATTTGATGAGTTCTGCTGTCAGCATTAATGCGTTTTAAGTTTGTTTTCTGGTTTTATAGACACGATGCACAATTTATCCTATGATAAGATTTGACTTAGAGCAGTGGATATATTTGTTTTTTTTATTTTGAAAGTTCTATGATATTGTACTTAGGATCCACCCTAACACACAGGATATTTTTTTGTGGTTTGTCCCCACAAGGACTATTGTGCCAGTTGATATACAAAACCTTGGTTACCAGATTTCCCTGTATTTAGACACGAAGCTACTTATTTATAACTTGCATGATCCTTTTTTCCCATCTACAAATATATAAATAGGGGGGATTTTCCGTTTTGTCTGAACTTCTTTATGTTCATTTATACAGGGTGTTGCTGTTGCACTTCCTATATATTTTGCAACGCAGAGGTAAAAATCTCTCGAGGCACTGTACGTTTCAGCCCTCTAAAGCATCAGTAAAACCTGCTTTGGAAAGCATTGGTCCAAAGCATGTCTTATGTGGTAGTAGCTTAAAAAGGTTCTTTATTGGAAATAAGAATCAACAAAATAGGGACATGACCATTGTGGTGGTAGAGGTGGAGATAGTTCCCCTGTTTACTACTTAACTCTAGAGCTAGCAGGGTATAGTGACCGAGTAATGAGCATAGAGGTCAGAAACTGCCCTGGAGTTTCATATAATTTTTTGAATATTACGACTGCTGAAGATAGTCAAGGCAGCAACTGTATTGTTGTATGTTATGTCCATGTATTGTAGCTAAATTTGAAAATCAGAAGTGCTGCTGTTATTGGGGTAGCATTAGTGGCTACCATGGCAGCTGAATCTATTCACTAACACTCTTTGTTTGGCCTTAATCTTCAAATCCTGAAGAAAGCAAGGATTTCAAACAAAAGAAAGCATGCTACGATTTTAGTGCATATCATTTAATCATATGATTTAGTGCATACAACAACTTTTTGCTCCAGACTGCAGCCACCTTCCTAGGTGGTCGGAGTGATTAGATATGTAGTAGATGCCCTCATTTATTTGACTACAGTGTTCTGGTTTCTTTTCTATCTGATGTTTTTTGGCCACATGTTTTGTGCAGCTATTTCTACATATTAGAATTTATTGCATTGTACTCGTAATATAAATTAACTGGTTGATTTCTTTACACATTTCAGCAAGTGGCAGGCATTCAAATTGGCGACAGTTTCCGGTTTTGCTGAGCCGCTTGGCGTGGTGCTTGTTGGTATGACAACTTCTTTTTATTGCTTGTAATGCCAAAGCATGGGATATCATTTAATTTTGACCAACAAGAATGTCCTTTTCCTTAACTGCAGCATATCTATTCCCAAGCAGCTTAAGTCCTGAAATTCTTGAGGGTTTGCTCGCATCAGGTATGCAGTACCATTTATTTCTCAGTTATCTCTGATGATTTAGGAAAATTAATTTGCTATTTCAATCTCAATAACTCTATGTTTCATTTGCAGTTGGTGGAGTGATGGCTTTCCTAACCTTGCATGAAATGCTGCCACTGGCATTTGATTATGCGGGTCAGAAACAAGCTGTCAAGGCTGTATTCTTTGGTATGGCTTTCATGTCGGCAAGGTAATAGAACTCATACTGTACATGTTTATCCTAATTATCATTATCATTATTATTATTTGTCACAAAATCCGAATCATCTTTCTCACATGTATTGATACTGGTCTGCAGCCTATATTTTCTTGAAATCAGCCTCCCTGAGGAGATGAGCTTGTAGCTGTGGATCAGCTTAATCAACCTCCGATTGTACATTCCCAAACCAGAGAGAACTAGGTCGTGCTGCAGGATGCCTGTGTGATGTCACATTGACATCCGAGAATTTGACCTCTCCAGAAGGCCAAACAGGCGGCACAATCCTTGAGAACACGGCGGTTTCCAGCTTTAAGCACCTCAAAATTGTACTGATCTTCTTACTCTGAATGGTGTGAAAATCTAAAATGGCAATAAGGGTTGACAAGGGGAACAATTATGGATTGCATACTCTTCAATGAAGTTCGTTTCATTTATCATAGTTTTGCCGCTCAATGAGCTTCCAAGTATTCTGCTGCTTGCTTGAAGATAAATGGTTTCTGGGCTAGCAAGTTACAAGCTTTAGTTCTACAAAATAGATGAAAATGAGAGCTTTAGTTATCACAATTGATGCCAGCCCTTGTTTTTCCTAACATAACAGCAGAAACAATGGGATGGAAAATAGAAGAAAAGGCTGCAACCAGGGGGGTTGGTGGGTCTCTTCGTGTGTGTTTGTATTTGAGGTAGAGGTTGAGGTTTAGGTGGGGGATCCATTAAAAAACAAGAAAAAATAGCTTTTTGTGGTTGAGGTTGGTGCATAAATAGGTTGTACCCAATCATAACCTCAACCACAAAAGCAAAAACAAACACACTCGATCAACATGCAATCACGGTTGAAAAATGCAGTATTTTAAAAACCACAGTTGGGAACTGCGGTATTTAAACAAGCCACAGATGAAAACTACGTATTTGAAAGAAGACATCTTTATACTAAAAATTGGCTATGCTATTATTTTTATATAAAAAAAAATCGCAATTCTCACCTACAGTTTTATAAAGCGCAATTCTAACCTACGGTTTTTATATGGGTTTTTTTTATAAAAAAAAATTCACGTGAGAATTGCCGTCTCTTCAGATACGTTATTTTTCACACAAAAAAAAAATTCAGTACTAGTGTTAGTTTATTATTTTTTTAAAAAAAGAAAAATGTGCTATTTTAAAAAGGAAAAATCGACGAAGTGGGATAGGTCTTGTGTACATAGAACTGTGAAAGGCTCCAACATTAGTCCATGAAGATATAAAGGAACGGATTTGCAATTCCTTCTTTAGTAAATGAAGTTGATCTGCATAAATCAAATTCATGTTAAATCCATCAAGTCAGCTCGAGGACTAATATGAAAAAGGGTCGAACTCACTAATTCACACTATATCCATACTTGACTCATCATGTCAAAATTAATTAATTAACATCCTTTAATTATTTTTTAAAATGTTATTTTTTAGATTTAACTTATTCAAGTTCAAAAAAATTACTAAAAACTTTATCGAGTTAACTTTTTTTTATCCAACTTAAAATGCAATCTAAATTAAGATATGAATCACATAATTTCTAGTTTGAGTCCGGATCATGTTTAATATTAAGCTTATTACACAATGAACCTCTTGCACCTATGCATGGTTCAGACAATCAGATATCCTTACATCTCACACACGCACACACACACAGAGATGACTCAAAATGAAGTTGCAGAAACTTGGTCTCACATTTTTCAATGAGGATTCTTCTAAACTAAACAGCTACTAAAGTGGGAAAGGGGGTGCCAGAAAACATAAATAAAAGAGCGAGTAACTCTAATCCTTGATAGGATTCTTCCTCTAAATATCCATGATTTTGTGTAAAACACAAGAGGTATCAACTAAAAATTAACAAGATTTCAAACATATAATAATTTCATTGAATGGATTCATTATCTTGATCAATTTTAGAGGCTGGTTCTATTAAAAAATTATTTTAATTCAATAACTTAAACTGTTATTTAACGTTTTAAAATATAATATATATTATTTTTTAATATATCCCTTAAAGTGAAAGTTTTTTGAACTTAAAACTTATACAAATTCACATTATCTTGTGTTTAATTTTTATCAAATAAATAAAAATAATAAGATTCGAACTTGTGATCGCTTGATTATCAATACTTTGATATCATATTAAAAAATAATATAAATTATATTTTAAAATTTTACATAATAACTTAATCTATTTGATAGGAATTTGCCTTATGAAATCAAAAGGCTAAGCAAGTCAAGTGAGATTTTTATCTTTAGGGAGAGAATGTCATTGTGATCTGACGTGAAGTGCTTGGCAGTGCAGAATCTTTTTCAAGGACCATCATCTTACAGGGTGGGGAGTAAAAGCTGAAGGATATAAAAGATGGTTGAGAATTCGATTGATGAAGTTCAAGAGCGGTTGGATTTGTTTGGATACAATAAGTTTAAAATTTATATAGGTATATATTATTTTAAATTTAATTTTTATTAAATAAATATAAATAGTAAAATTTAAACTCGTGAGAGTTTAGTCATTAAAATTATAATATCATATTAAAAAATTATCTCAATCCAATAACTTAAACTATTAAACAAGTTTTTTAAATATATTTTACATTATTTTCTAGTGTATTCATCACTTTCTTCAAAGAAATCAATGCCATTTGCCGAATGGCCATATCCAAATGACTTAATGTGATCATTGAGGGATCTTTTGTGCTTGAAATCGGATCCACAAGTACAATACCAAAGCTTGCCACAATTCTTCTCGTGGGTTCTCCAGTCACCTTTCACGGCAAATGCCTTGCCACATTTTCTGCACATGAAAGGCTTGATTCCATGCTTTCTCTTGTAATGAGTTTGAAGGGTTCTAAAATCTCTGAGAGGCTTCGCTCTTGGATGATCAATGTTGTTTATGCATCCTGTTGCACAGCAGTAGCAAGGGAGCCTAAGCATTGCTGTTGGCTGCGTACCTCTTAGAGAATCTGGCCCTTTCCTATACTGAGATCCATGCCCCCACATATGCATCTACGCATTCAAGCCATGCTCTCAGATGAAAAACCACCAGAGAAGAAAAACCAATATATATTTTAACACATAGTTGCCAGCTTGACCATATCTTAAAGTAAAGACAGGTAGAAAGGAGAATCCAAATTTAAATAAACTAGGAAAGATGCTACAGGCTTGTTTTTAGATATATCTGCGCTTACTAAAAGTAAAAGTTATATGCTGGAGTTGCTCTTCGTTGGCGTTTCAGGATAGACCGACGATGCAAGAGAAAAATATATATAATTTTCGTTGGCGTTCTCATATCTCATATGTCCCAACTATCTTTATCTTTTCTATATATTTTAAGAGCTAATATTCATCGAAATAACACTTTATAATTATCATTATATATAAACATAGGTTTTCTGACCTGAAGTTTGATTATGATCATAACCTAACATGGGCTTATACTTTCAAAAGTCAAGATTAAAAAAAAAAAACCAGACCAATGCATTTTTTACTTGAACTGTAATGCTAACAGACTAGGCAAGGTACACTGCTTAATTAGGCTTTTCATGTGCAAACACTAGTTTGCTGATCAGGGTTTGATGAAGAATATTCATATGACCCGTGTAATTTCAGGTTTTACATTCCTGACAATGTGTGAAACACAAATTCCAAGGAACAAAAAGCATAATGCCTTTGTAGTTCAATCACATAAAGAGAGCTACTGATCTTATTCTCAGTTAGACCTGCAGGTTGATTTATTCTTATTTTATAAATGCCGGAGCAACAAATCATGCAAAAAGGAGAGAAAGAAAGAGGGGAACAAGAGAGGAGGAAAGATGTGTGTTAAAGTAGAGAAAAGAAAAGGGAAAACCCTAGTAAGGTCCCATTTTTACTCTTCTCTTCTCAAGATAGTCTAAATTAGAATAAAGTGAATCGTTGAATCAAAGGATAAGAATTGACTTTTCTCTTTTCTGCAAAATCAAAAGGAGGAACATAGAAAGGGATTGGAGATCGAGGAGTGAAAGGTAAGTCTTTTGAGATTATCATTGGTTCGTTTGATGAGACATACCTGCATGTTGTTGTATCGGTTGAAGGTCTTGAAGCAAAGTGGGCATGAAAACTGTGTAGGACCAATCAGAATCTGAGAAGGGGTAGGGATCCAATACTGACCCTTGTTAAGAGTACGACTGCTTGTTTGATAGCCAGAAGCAACAGTTACTTCTTCGTTGTCTGATGAGATCTCTGTGGAAGACACCAAATCAGCAGAATCAAGTCTAGGTGGCCCTAAATATAGAGCCACAGTCACAGTTTTATCATCATATAGGCTTTCTTCTCTGTCCTTGTTCATGTCCACTTCCATGGCACTACATGAGGGGCACTCCCGTTGATCTTCCTGATGCCTTGTTGGACTTAAACTAAGAAGTGGAAGAGCTTCTCTGAGAGGAGGAGAAGGAGGTGACGAGGAATGACTCTGAATAAAAGAGTTGTCATAGATAATACTATTATCCGAATACATATTGCATCCATGGGATGCATATAGTGATGAAATGGAAGAAGATGCTGAGGCAGATAAATGGTACTGGAGGTGGTTGAAGTTGTACCATCCATTGAAGTAATTGGAATATGGATCGGCCATGATTGAAAGTGGGAGGAGATCAGAGCAGTTACTTGGGTAGATAGATAGGTTATTGGAGGAATAAAGAAAGAGATTGCAAAGAAACTAAAGATGGCTAAAAGTTTTGAAAAGGTGGAGCCTGAACAAGACCACCAAATCAAAAGAAGTGTATGAGGGAATGGTTGAAGGAAAAATGAACAAGGTTAATTTGATAATGGAAGCCCAATTGACTACAAAAGGAGAGGCAAGATATCATTTAACTGTGAGGTGTAACTAATCAATAGAGAAATATGCCTGCCAAGGCAGAGAGAGAGAGAGAGAGAGGCATCAAAGGAGTGTAACATGATGGGATGGAGTAAGAAAGTGGAAGAGAAGAGAGTCGTACTAATATTAATACTAGATAATCTTGGTGCAACTCGTGTGTTTTGTATTTAAAATATTGTTTTTTTTTTTATCTCAAATATAAGTTGTTTAATAATTGCATCGCATTGCCAAATAATTTTAAATCTCTAATATTGTTATTAAAATAAAATTCAACGTTAAACTCAACTCATGATCAAGATAAATAAATTAAAAATATTAATGTCAAATATATATCAAATAATTATTTTAACTCAATAGCTTAAACTGTTGGGTGAGATTTCATGATATTATTTATATTATTCTCTAACACATCTTCTCAAGTAAATGCTTTTTAAGCTTGAAACTTGTATATGTCCATATTAGTTTGTGTTTAATTTTTATTAAATAAATGAAAGAGGGTGAAATTCGAACTCGTGATTGCTTGGTCATCAAAATTTTAATACCATATTAAATAATTATTTTGATTCAATAATTTAAATTATTGAATGAAATTTTATAATATAATTTATATTATTTTTTTAATAATATAAACAAAGCGAGTAATTAGGGTTTGAAGCTTGTCTCTCTGCATCATCCCAACCCTAGCAAATACATGTATATATAGTATAATGCAGCCTTTTTTGACTTCATCTTCTTACCTTGCAGATTTCTTCTCTTCCTGGGGAAGCATCAGTTTGATACCAGCCAAGCACTTGCTTTGGTGGGCACGCCCATGTCGGCTTGGCTCAGTACCCTGCTGAGAAACTGTCCCAGCCAACCTTACTGTTCAACGGCATCCCTCTCCATGATCTCTCTTGTCTCTGACTTGCTCTAGCTAACTATATACAGACACGCTAGCTCTGAATCGTTTAAGAAACCTTGCCTTGCGGTTAAGGTCCTTCTGCTGCAAACGCTGCGGGCTACATCAAATCACAGGTCTCCATCTGACCTCTAGCTATGGCTCATATGAATCATAAGATAATTAATTAGTTGACAAAGAGCCTCCTCTCTCTTACCAGATTGTGGGCACCAATCCCTCCATGTTTCCATTACAACACGAGGTGATGAGGGGATATATATACATATATATATGTATGATGTGAGTTCTTTGAAAGTTCATGTCTTGTCTTGTAATGGCGTTTTCAAGCATCTGCATCTGTTTCCTCAACACTAACAAAACTTTGTCTATTTTATATAAAATAATCCCATATACATTTTCTTGTGCAGCATAATTTCAAGACATTGACCATGACGGTGCTTAATTTGCATGGATTTCCCCATCCCAAAAAATAAAATTCCTACGAGGCAGCAAATTATCTCATATATAGCTATACACACTAATCAAATTTACATTATATTTATATTTTAAAACCAACAACCAAAATTAATTAACTAAATCTGTTGCCCAATATAATTGTGTTATAGCTCATTATGTCTCACCTATCTACCTGTGCCTGCTTCTTCAATTATTATTCCTAGTACAATCTTAACAAGCTACATTTATTTCTTTGTGATGTCTACTGCAATGGCGCCTACAATATCGGTCTGCTTAAATTAGTCGGGATTATATCCTCTATCATATTTTTCAATTTCTTTTGTTTTTTATACATAAAGAAGGTAGGAATTAAATAAATGTGGGATATTGGAGTATTTTTGCTTATTTTTTTAAGATGGTAAAATAACATAACTTAAAAAAAAATTAACGAAATCTCACAGTTTGATATATATGGCGATATTTAGGAAACATGATAAAAATTGGTCACCTGGTGCTATTCATTTACCAATTTCTTTGAGATGTTTCATTTGACACGTATTAAATTATGCTATTTCACTAATTTTTTTTTAAAATTGTGTTATTTTTTCAAAAAAAAAAAAGATTAAAACAATGCTAATTTAAAAAATAAATGGAATACTGGTAGTAAAGGGATCGCCGCATTTTATTTGCTCTATATTTTTTTTCTTTTTTTTTTTTAGGGAATATGAGAGACAATGATAATTTAAATGTTGGAAATTTGTTTTAAAAACATAGAGAATAAATATGTTTGAGGTTAAATTAAAAGTGAGATCCGTTTAGTTTTTGTGCTAAAATTTTATTAGAAATTATTCTCCAACAAGAATTCTTTAACATGAAACATTAACATGATTAAAATAAATTGTAGGTAAATAAAATATTAATATCAAATAATTCTTGGTTAGCATGTTTTTATGAAACTCAAAACCCTTTATCTCATATAAAAAAAAAATACAATATCTCTTTATAGTTTATATAGTAAAAAGTTGAAGAGAAATGAATGCAAATTGCATTATAGATCTTATCATAAAACACTGTGTACTTATCCCCTTTTTTTTCACCCTTAGAGATATAATACCAAATTATATGCCAATTTAGGTTAATTTATTAGGAATGGGTAATATTTAAAGACTGGGAAACAAGGTAAAAAAAAAATAGAGGAAATGGCTGATTTTTGTAGACTTTGGATGAAATGTTCATTGTAGTTCTTATATTTTTCAAATTATAAATATTATATCCTTCTAATTTCTAAAATTTTAAAACAAAATCAATTTTAGTTTGAAATTTTATTTTTTTTATTTTTAAGTTCTTAGATTAAGAGAAGAGAGAGAGAGAGTCGCTAGACCACCGTTATAGAAAGAGAACATTAGAATTAACATTGATCTTGACCACTAAAATAATTAATCTTGGTGTCAACAAATTTTATTTAATGGAGTTCCACTTAAATATTTTCATCTTCAAATTGCTTAAAAAAACATATTTAAGGTCAGGAAGTTTTTTATTCGGATTTTTGTGTAATTTTCTAAGGTCATTTATGGGTTTACGTATTTTAGATCAAAAATAAATTAAAAAATAAATTTATACATCCAAAAACCAACAGCCATGATTTTTCAATCACACACCAATAGCCAAAATATAAGGAAAAGCAAATGACAGGTCATTGGATTTTTTTTTTTTGAATAAAATTTTGGATAGCGTGAAGAGCCATTCATCCTATTAGCAATTAAATAAAAAAAAAATAAAGGCTGGCGCGCCCACGCCTCTTACAAGCGTGCCTTCCCGAATGGGTTAGGCATGTCTACCTAACTTGTTAATAACACATAACCTTTTATATATATATATATAATTTTTAATTTATATTTAAATTAATACCCCTTCTAATTTTATTTATTTATTAAACCTTTTTTAAATAACCATTGTTTCTTAATTATCTTGTATGCATTTAAATTTCTAATTCATCTTCTTCTTTTTTTATCTTTTATATCAATTAATTTTATTTTTAAAAATAAAATTTTTTTTTTTTTTTTAATAATAAGGGCTACACTATCAATGGAAACTGTGATCATTGAATACAGTTACTAAGCCAATTTAGGTGGCTTATCTATGATACGAAACAGCCCCAACCAGAGACAAACGAAGGTTTCCTTCCATGACAAATGGCACGTTTTCCTTGTGGTTGGGACAGGAGCCACACGCTAAGACAAAACATTGAATGCAAAAGACGATGGACGGTGAAAGGAAAGCACGAGGAGATGATCCTATTCAATGTAAACCACACCCCATTGTCGATTTGATTTGAAGGTGACCACCCATAATCAATGCACAGACAAATCAATTGTGCATACGACAACCATTCAGTACAAGTAGTCCTCTTCTGTTTCGTGGCAACGAAGTAAATTAGGATCGCTAGGACTCGATCTTGCTTCACTGAAAACAGCTACCGGGTATACTAACTCAGCAGTGCCACTGGGTTTCAAGGCCAGTGATGATGATACGATAATAGATAGATTTAGAAAGAAACCGAAACAGGGCCTCTATAAGTAAGCAATAGAATTGATTGCAAAATATGATATGAAGCGAAGAACACTAATTTCGGTGACCTACTCCAAAATGAAATCTCTTCATGTTCTTGTCATTAAATGCGTATTCAAGACGAAGAGGGCCCAATGCTGAGTCCACACGGATGCCAAAGCCATACCCATATCCACTTCCAGGTTTCAGCCTTGCCCCAGCCGGATCGCCTACAAAGAACAGCAAGAAGCAGAGGTAAAGGTGAAATGTGAAAATCATTCAAGTAGTCACCCTTTCATGCATGGCCTATTTGAAGAATCAAAACTAATTAATTCAGCAATCAGGGTTGATATACTTTGGCCAGCAAGTTGCTCTCTCAAAATAAATCATGTTGAGGTACCCTGCCCTACGTGAATGCACAATGGTAAGGCTTTCCTACTCAGAATCATTAACGCTTGGCATAAGCCAGCTCTGTATATCAGGACATTCCACTCCAGGTGCGATGCAAGGAGAGATCAAATAACTTCGTGCCTATTTTCCCATCCTTTTCAGACAAAAACACCATCTATACAGACAGAACCACCATTCTAAATACCGGATCAAGAAATCACAAAAAACATACCAGGCACTGTGGGTCCAGATCCGAGATCTGTTCCATAGTCAGCAAAAATAACTCCTTCCACTGGTCCCAACTGCAAAAGAAAGAAAAGCAAAGGACAAATTAGTAAGCTTCCCCTTAACATTTGGATTGTGCTGCCATTTGGTCAAGCATGCACAAAAATCTTCAAAGTGGACCTCATTACATTTAAAAATAAACACATGTACAAAACTGCCAGTGGCACAATGTTCAGAGACCAAAACAGAAAAGTTGCCCGCAATCACCTACCATAGGGAAAGAAATTTCACCAGAGCCGATTACATATGATCTACCAGAGCTCACAGCCCCTTCTTCATATCCTCTCACACTGTTTGTTCCACCAATGGCAAATGCTTCATGAGGAGGAAAATTACCCACCACATGACCGCCAGACAAACTGGAAATAAAAAGAAAAGAAGCAAGTCAGCCAGCAGTACCCGATTATTATTTGCATCATCTTTGAAGTAAATAAGAATAGAGGAAGGGATCCAAGAAAAAGATGTCCTATGATACAGAAGCATAGTGAACTTTAACATTGTGGATAGCCATGCACTGACTTACTATAAAGCTTTAAATAATTTTGTAATTTTCCCTAATATATAAAAACATATAATTTTCCAGAATGAATAGCCAGCAACTTTGTACAAAGCTTTTAAGGCTTTCCAACAAATGCTATTGTAACTGTTTATTATCTGAAACTTTCATCCTATATCCCCAAGAAAGGTCCTTTAAGCTTACTTTACAGGCCTGCTCACAGACAAAACAAAATAGAAGTAAACATCATACCTCAGAAGACACAAAGCAGGACCAATTTGTGCACCCTTTCTAGCACGAGCATTAACTCTGTTGAAAAACAGCCACTCAGGCCAAAGAGGTAGTCCTTGTTCCATGTTAAACACAAACTGCACCGACAAAAATGCTAATCCATAAAACAGTGAGCCAAAACTGAAAACTTTTCCTTCTTTTTTTTTTTCTTTTCAGTGTTTAATAAGCATATCATAATAAAATGCCAGGATAAGGAATCCCTTCTTAGTTATAGATGACTAACCATTGAAGAGCCATGATCACCAGAACCTGTATATACACTTTCAAATTTGGCAAGCAACATATCATCATGAGTCTTGCCGCTGCATGACACAAATGTAAACAGAACAGTAAATCACAAGGCAATATTCACAATTGATAACCAATAAACCAGACAATATTCACAACTGATAATCAATAAACCATTGCAGCCAAACATCGTAACGTTTTAAACCAAAGATGTGTACCTTGCAGTAAGCGGGCTGCTGTAATGGTCCTTAATAATAGGATTGCCATTTTCATCACGAACACCAGCATGCTGAGATATCAAAACCAATAAATGAAAGAAGGTAATACAGCTTATGCCAAATGGTTATCTATCAAAGGGAATAAAACTTTCAAAATCTTTGTAAGGAACCAGAATAGGTATTGCATATGTTCCCATACAGCCCCAGTGCACCATAGAGATATCAAAATTCCTTAAATTATTTTGAATCACTGGTCAAAACATTATATAATGGAACAAGCATCCAAATCATTATGGGCATGGAAAATATAAAATAACAAGAAACAGGTGACTAATCTATGAACATGTGAAGACATTCATTCACAACATCATCATTTTTTAGCGAAAGCTACGGAAAGCCAGGTACAGAATTTCACTTACTCATTAATGCTACCAAGTTTCGATAATCAAGTACCTGAAAAATAACTCCGCCTGTTCCACTCCACTTTGGCCTGAGTGGTCTGCTAAATTCTAAACCTGCTGTAACTCTGCCAATGGTCAGGCTACTATTGCCAGGTTGGTTACTGTGAACAAGATTCCCAGGGGTTCTTGAATTCTGGTGCAGTAAGAATCAGTTCACCCAACAATGAGCACTTTTACATTATCACCGAGAAGTAATTGTAACTAGAAGCTACATAATAAAAATTACCTGAACCATAATTGTTCTAGAAGTCCGTTTGTCATCCCCTTCAATCCATGGGTCTGTGTAGTTTACGCGAAAGATCGAGTCAATTTGGCCTCTCTCAAGGGAAATATTCAGTTTCCGGTTTCGTCCAAAAACATTTCTATGGGAATATGCAAAGCTGCAACAGAAATAAAAGCAACTGTGAGGTAAAACAGCATTCCTCGCAAGTTTCCACATAATGACAGCCAATAATTAAGAATTAACGAGCATGTTTGAGAGAAAACTAAACCAACCACATCGTGTATTCTTTAAACTTACCTTCCAATAAGTCCTGATAGAGGGCCACTTGTGATCCTAGAAATTGCAAATTAATCAGTATATGATGTTTCCAATCCACCAAAGATACAATAATATACATGTAAATTAGGTGGAAAAGCATGATATCAGTGCCCTCTAAGTTAATACCACTCACCCACTTGATATCCCGCCGCCAGCGGAGAAACCTCCATTTGGACGTTCAACAACATTCATTATCAAATCAACTTTGCCAGTATCTAAAACAAGGAGAGAGCACAAATAAAGTTTCAAAATTCATTGATTGGGATAGAACAGCTGAGGTTTATGTGTGCCCACTAGCACCTCAATTCAATTATGCTTAACATAAATGATTATTCTGAAAATATGTATAGCCCAGAAGAGACACTGAATCACTAGCAAAAAGTATAGACCATGTCAAAAGGCATAATCTACAGAACATCAAATCTTCTGAGTTTTGCTTGACACACCAATTGATATCAAGTCACACAAAACCAGATTTATTAAATTGTACTCTCAAGCAGATTCTACCCATGATTCTCTAAGAATGATTTCAATGTTACCGCAACAATCCACAGTATGCAATGTGCATGTGCAGAGTGCAGGCACATGTATGTTCATAGATGTATATTTCAGTTAGCCTTTCTCTTAAGTATGATATTTTATTAGACTATTTAAAATGAAAAAACATCTTTTTTCACCTCCAGCAGGTTGGGGAATAAAGCTAACATCTTCCATGATTCCCATAGTTAACACAGTATCCACATCTCTTTTCCCTTGAAGCATACTGTAGACCTACAAAGGAGCCATTTCAAGTAGAAAAAACATTTGTCAGTGAATATGTTAAGCACTAGCTCACATTTAATTTCCACAAAATGGCAATTTGAGTAAAGATCCTTGTAGGAAAGAAAGGAAGTAAGGTGAAACAGAGTTAAAGAGTTCTTTTTTTATGAAAAGAGGACTTTATCTTTCATAGACCACAGAACCAAAAAAAACAAACAAATGCTAGAAAATACAGAAACTAAAAGAGACTCTGAAAGCAGAAAAATGCTGAAGCACCCTTTTCAGCCAGAAATCAGCACTATATATACATGGTGTCTTAAGGACATATAGTGTGAGAGTACCCAAAAAAAGCTGTTCCAGAATTACCTGTCCCTTTTTTGTTGTAAGTTGCCTAAGTATCGTTTCAGGCTTTGTCTTCCCTTTGGTTGGTTCACCACTGAAGAGCAATAAAACACATGCTAGTCATGAGTCTCTCTGTCTCCATGTCAGGGTGTGTCGGAGTGCAGATGAGATTGTGCGACAAATTGAAAGAAATCTCTTACGTTTTTCGGTCAAGAAAACATATGGAAATGTCATTCACCTCTGCCTCTGCAACTTGTAACCTTATAATACCCCCAGAGAGAATCTCAGCATTTGAAACCTATAATAATGTAAATGAAGATGTTAGTTAATTTAAAGTTGTAATAAGAAACCATGGAGAACTTAACAGTTCAATCCTACATTAGCCAAAATGTGACATGGAAATAATATCATGAAAGATGAAGCACAAACCATGCCAAAAAGGCCACGCTCCATGTACCAGCCATTGATGGAATTTATTACTGCATCCAAATGCTTAATATTTACCACTTTTCCTGCACAGCTTGACAACAAAAATAAAATCAATGAAAGTATCCTATTATAACAGTTCAAATGAAGCATAACAACACTCATAACCATACGCATGGATAGATACCAAACAATTACTGTACAATCAAATTATACCATAACTAAAAAAGACGGTCTATACTTAGCATCCGCTTAGATTGAGACATTATACATTTATGAAAAACGTGCAAACAATATAAGGGCCAAACAATTTTCAAAATTATGAAAGAACGAGATGGGGGAGGGGAAGAGATAAAAAGGGGCAGCTCTACAGACAACATACATTATTAAATCTCTATATTTGCAATGCCAAATACCACCTACCATAACCGCCACGAAAAGCATCCTGTATAAACTTTGTCGGAAGAACACTAGCTCCTTCACATACTAGACCATGAAACTCCTGGTTCGGTTCTACCTTATGCCACAAGAAAGCAACATTAGTCATTAATTCAACCCATAACACTGCGATGCCTACAAAAACAACACTTGAATAAAACCACTGACATGTCTGCTCTCAATCAAATATCCTCACCCTGAAGCAATGCACCAATGCAAACCACAATACTCAAAGAGTTATACTTTCTATAAGCACAATAACATCCCAATTATAACCCAACAACACTATAACACAGGGTATTCCCAGGCCAGCTTTCGCGCAGCAAGGCGAAGTATGGTGGGTCCCACATACCTGAAAAACCAACTGAATCCCATCACGAGTGTCAACAGCAACAGGCATACAGGAGGAAAAGTATCCACTACTGATAATCCTATGCACATCCTCTTGAACTTCACGAACGGTAAGAGCCGAGTTAGCACGGCAAGCTTTTAACGCCGCTAAAGCCTCACCTTCTAAATCCTTCCTCTCCAGTTCCTCCCCATCTTTATTCTTCACCAGCACTTCACTGATCAACACCCTCTCCTCATCGTTCCGACCCGACCCATGAACCCCACTCGCCCCACCACTCTTCTGCTGGGCGGAAACCACCGAGTCGAGCTGATTCGACTCACCGAGTTGGGACTGACTCAGCGACAGCGACGCGGAGCCGAGGATCGGCAGGGGTTTGGGGTCTGAGCAGGAGGAGTGAGAAAGGGAGAGTGACGCGGAGCAGAGGAGGGGTGAGTTGGGAGTCCGAGTTGACGGGCGGGTTAGGAGTGAGTCGAGGAAGTTGGCGAAGGTGAGTTTGGTTTTGGCGAGTTGAGAGAAGAGAGGGAGAGAGGGTTTAGTTTGGTGGTGAAGGAAAGGGGGGGTTCTGAGAGAAGATGAAGTGAAGGAAACGTCGTCGTTTTTACTCATTGTGGTGGAGGAAAAAGAAATCCCCAATTGAAGAAAATTAATTTGGGGATTTTTTTCCGGAGAAGGAGAAAGGAAGGGGTAAAACCACGCAGTGAGAGGTGTATCAGTTACTTACAACGACATCAAGCAAGAAGCACCTTATTTGACCCTGTCAAAATTAAAAGGACCAAAATGTACTTTTTCCTTCTAGTTTTGTCTGCCTTCTCGGTGCAATTTCCCAAAAAAATTGAATTTTTTTATTTAGAATTAGTTTTTTATATTTGTGAATTCTATAGATTTACTAATATCAAAATTAATTTTAAAAAAATAAAAAATATATATTATTTTAATTTATTTTTAAATAAAAATTATTTTAAAAATTTATCACTATTATATTTTTAAATACTCCTTTAAATAATATTGTGCCTTTTATATTTAGATCTGGGCAGAAAAAAACTAATATTATCTATTTTTAGGGTTAGGGAAAAAAACTGGGTATCTAAAAAAACAAACAAAAATAAACCAAAAAACCTAAACTAATAAAAAGAAATAGAAAAACTGGTTTAAAAATCTAAAAAACAAATTAAAAAACTCTAAAACATGTAGGATATTTACTGTAGCAGCTTTGTTTTTTTTCTGCAGTAGTTTTTTTACTGTAGCAAGTTATTTTTTTGTTTCTTCTCTTTCTTTTTTTACAATTTTTTTTTTTACCCAAAATTGACTTCTTCTTCTTTTCTTTTCTTTTTTTTTTTTCAAAATCATCTTTACTAATTTTTTTAAATATTGAACTAGTTGAAAATTTAACTATGTAGTTTTTTTCTTTAAAACATTGTAGATTGCTGTAATATTCTTATACATTGTTTTTATTGTTTTTATGATTTTTTTCTTTCAAAATAGTCTTTTTAGATTTTATGTTTTTTTATATTAAGTTGGCTGGGAATTTAGTTTTGTATTTTTTTTAAAAAAAAAAAAAACAATATGGACTGCTACAGTGTTTCATCTACATAGTTGTTGTTTTCCTGCAGTGTTTCTCCGCATATTTTTTTTTTAAATTATCTTTATCGAATTTATTTTTTCAATATTGAGCTGAGTGATAATCTAGCTTTAGCTTTCCCCATATATTTTTTTTATTTTTTTATATGTTTTTCTTTTTTTTCAAAATTGTCATTTTTTACATATTTTCTTTTTTGTTTTGTTTTGTTTTTTTTCAGAATTATTTTTGTTGATTTTATTTTTTTACTTTTGAGCTGGTTGAAAATTTAGTTTTTTTGTTTATTTTTTTAAAATATTGTAGCTTTCCCAACGTGTTTTTTTTTTTTTTTGCTTTTGTTTCCTTTTTTCTACATAATTTTTTTTCATTTATTTTACCCAAAATTGACTTCTTCTTTTTTTAAAAAAAAAAATAGTCTTTATCGGTTTTTTTTTTTTATATTAATCTGGTTAAGAACTTAGCTTTGTAGCTTTTTTTTTAAAAAAAAAAACACTATGGATTACTACAATATTAGCTTTTTTTTCCTTTTAATTTTTTTTAATGAATTTTTTTGTTTGATTTAGTTTGTTAATGTTAATTTTTTTTTATTTAGTTATCAGATTTTCATGATACGAATCTCGGGTTTGATAGGTTAACCTAATTTGATGAATTATTTTTTTCATTTAGTTTAGTTTGTTAAAGTTAATTTTCTTTCTATTTAATTATTAGACTTTCATACTTTCATGACACGTATCCTGGGCTTGACGGGTTAACTTGGTTTGATGGGTTAACCCAGTTAATTATAGGTAAACCCGTCATTTTTTTTTCTATTTAATTATCAAACTTTCATGACGCGAATCCCAGGTTTTACGGGATAATCTGGTTTAAAGGGTTAACCCAATTAATTCAGTTTTTTTCTTTTTTTTGCATTAGTTTTTTCCTTTTCTTTGTTTTTTTTAATTAATCTATTTAATTATTACACTTTTATGACACGACCTTATAGGCAAACCCACATCCAATATTCTTGGGTCTGGTGTTGGAGTCAAACTCACTTAAACTTGAGTCATGCCAGTTTAATTTTATTATTAATATTATAAATATTACTTTTAGGTCAGACATTGCAGTTAAACCCAAAATTCTTGGGTATAACTTTGCAGAAAAACCCAAGATTTTTTAAATTTTTGTTTTTTTAATATTTTTTATACAAAAAATAACCCGCGGCATCGCGCGGATCATATATCTAGTTTGGTTCTATTTGATGTACTTTAATTTTGGCATTTGGAACCGAGTAAATTGAATTGAATCGAATCGAATCTAAATAAAACCTTAAAAAAATGATTTAATTCACCCACCATATCTAAAATGAGAAGAAAAAAAACATAATTCAGCCACACACAAATTACAAAACCACAGCAGCCTTGCATCTACTTCCCCTTCTCTATTATCAGTTGCAAAATTTAGATCCTAATCCTTAACTTGAAAAATTACAAAAAAAAAAAAAAAAAAACAAATTCAAAGGTATAAAGGAAGGATTGAGGACAAAAGGAAGAAACCTTTTCCCCTTTTTTCTCCTTCAGTTCATCGATGTGCATTATCCTGCCACCAGCTATTCATCCATCCATCGTAAAATCAAATGCTTGAGAGCTTGACGCCCCCTCCACGAGCCCGAAATTTTTATTATTATTTATTACTGTTTACCATGAATAAATAATAATTATAATAATTTACTATTATTTAATTATTTCACATCGTGGCCTCCTTTTCTCTTTTATTTAGAAATAAATAAATATATATATAATAAAAAACTAACCACTTCATTAAAAACACGATTAAATTAATGGATTTTGATCATGTTAATATTTTTTAAATTTTAATTTAAAACTTAGTTTAGATTGATTTTAAATAAAATGTTTATCAGATCAACTCAGCTAGCTAGATTTAATAATTAAGTTTTTTATTTTATTTGTTACATGAAAAATGCATGATTGCTGACTTAGTAATTATATTTTTAGAAAGGCATGAATATTGACCCTTTTTTTTTTATAGTGGAACCATTGACCTGGTATATTTATTTTGGATTGTGTTGACCTTCTTAATCTTGATATAAAAAATGCGTTGTACCTATACGTTAATCTTGTAAGTTAGTATAATTTTATAGTAGTTCAAAGCCAGGCAAAAGTACAAGCACAAGCTTCTGAGGTAATGGTTAGTTTTCAATTGAAATATATATATATATATATATATATATATATATATATATAGAGAGAGAGAGAGAGAGAGAGAGATTAGCTTCTTCATGATTTGTCCTTTGTAATGTCTCTTTATTTGATGATAAAGACAATTTTGCAGATGTATATGATGATCTCTTGTCTTGTATGCATTTGGTCTCATCTTAATCAATATTTTTTGGTCATGCATAGTATTTTTATTTATTTATTTATTTTTGTATCAATTTGATGAGACAGCACAAATTTTCAGCCAATTCAATGCCTAGCACAACAAATGCTATAGCTGGCTTTCCTACCCCACCACTTTGATCCGTGGAAGTGTTTTATTGTGCGTTCGGTGGTGTTTTTTTTTATTCATATTATTAACATGAGTGTTTAGATTTATTTGTATATATTTTAATTAATTTAATTAATTATATAAATATTTAGTAATTATAAAATTTATAAGACTTGAAATAGTAATTTTTATAAAACAAATTTACAACACGGTAAATTAAACTATAAATTTTCAGCCAATTGAGTGCCTAACACAACAAATGTCATAGCTGGCTTTCCCATTCCATTACCTTGATTCATGGAAGTGTTTTATTTGTGCTGATTGTTAATAATTATTTTTAAAGTAAATTTTATGTAAAAATATACTAAAATTTAATATTAAAATATTAAAAAAACACAAAAAAACTAACTTAAAATAAAAAATTATTTATTTCAAAAGTACAGTGCCACTGTAAAAACAAATATTGCCTTAGTAGCATGGCACAAGTGCTTTTCAATGGTTATTTTTTTCTTGCAAAATATATTAAAATGAATTATTTTTAGAATTTTTATTTATTTTTAGCATAATACATTAAAATAATAATAAAAATATCAATTTAATATTTTTTCAAAACAAACATGCATTTAAAAAAGAAAAGCTAGCTCAATCCAAAACTGATAAATTCAAGGGAAAATATGCCTTGAACAGTCGCTTGGATCAATGTGCGTTTGCAATGTTTCACTATGTCCCTTATACTTTAGAAATTTATAACATCAGCCCTCAAAATCTTCAGAAGTTCCACAGTGGCATCCTTTGTTGTTAAATAATATGCGGCTTCTGCAAAAGGTAGCCTTCTTTTGAATTCTTTTTGAGTGATTTTAAGGGTATAAAAACGATAATGAAATATGATCACAATTACGAGAATTGGAAAGGAAAAATTATAAAAAGTTATGAGAAAAGGCAGATATTTCATTAGGAATATTGGGTCATATGAAACTGATAAAAACCTGTATTAAAAATAAAAGAAACGTAACCATATTATATTTATATTGAGCTTAAGCAGCTAAGATTATATCCACATCTACCATTTTTAATAAAAATAAACTCTTGAAATAAATAAATAAAATCATAAGAATTACAATGCCATTAATAGGAGTAATTATTTTCAGTTCGATTCAATTTTAACCAAACCGAATTTAAAAAAAAAAAAAAACCGATTCAAACCAACCAGTTTTGGTTTGGTTCGGTTTTTAGGACAAACCGGTTTTTTCCTTTTTTTTTTATTTGGTTCGGTTTTTTCATTTTCAGAATTATAAAACCGAAACCAAACTAGCCGGTTTTTTCAAAATTTTAATCAGTTTTTTTTCACAGTTTGGTTTTTTTTTTGTTATTTTTTTCTGGTTTTTTATTTTTTTTATTCACTCCTTGTTATTAATATTATCATATAGTAAAAGTTATTGTAAGTAGCATTTATTATGATAAAAAAGCGTATCAATGAAAAAGACTATATAAGATCATCATCGACACTATTTCTGAAACACCGTTTGGCATTGTGTTTGTACCTGCGTTTCATCAAATTTTGATTTTTTTTTTTTTGCTAAAATTTAGTGCGATTTATACTTTTTGGATCGTTTTGATATGCTGATGTCAAAAATGATTTTTAAAAAATAAAAAAACATCATTGGCATGTATTTCGGCACGAAAAGCTATTTGAAAAGCAACCACTACCAAACACGCTGGACACTAGATTTTAATGAGAAAAATAGTTTAATTTTAAGGAATCAAACAATATTATAGGCTTTGATATTTGATGATGTCAGCACTGTAGAAATCTCATATCGAGAATTTACAATTTACATTGTTAATATTAGAAAGTTATGGACTTGGATTCTTGGATGTTATTAAAAAATAACATGATAGGTGGCATTTCAAAACTTAGAATTAAGAGTGTGTTTGGTATATCGGTAGCTGTTGTGATTGTGATTTTAAAAAAATTATTTTATAGAAAGTATTTTTAGTCGAGGTTGGTTTGAAAAAATAGGTGTTCGGTTAAAACTGTGGTTGAAATTGAGATCGAAGAAAAAGTAGTTTAATGTGCTTGGTTAAGATGTTGTTTGGTAATGTGGTTGCAGTTGAGGTTCACCCGCAGCCACACATTTTAATGTTTGGTAAAGGAAACAAAACTGATTTTACTTGGTATGGCCCATTAATTTTTGCAGCCCAGTCGCAGGATTGCAGAAGCAGCATTTTGTTGCTTCTCGTGAGTATTTTTAAGGAATGGTGGAGCATGGTTCCACTGTCGCAATGTTCAGTTTTTTTTATTTTGAAAATCCAGTGAGAAAAGTTTAGTCCCCCCCCCCCCGAAAAATCAGTATAATTAATCATAAATTACTCGTACTGTAATCTCAATTTTATTCTTGATAATATTTTACCTAATTTTATTGCATGCTTAAAAAATCATGAAAACTGTAGTTCTTGTTGAATGACTTTTGTACGTAATGAAATTGTAATTTTTTTAAAAAAAATTGTGTTTTACTCGAAAAACTAGTATTTAATATTATTTAATAACACTGCATAAATTAGAAAGATATCGCATGATGACATAGAATTTGTGGAATTTGATCGCAATTCCAATAATAAGATATAACAATCTTTATTATTTAATAACACTATATAAATTAAAAAATTCAGTTTTTGTTGTTGCACGCTTAAGAAACCATGGAAAATATAGTCCTTGTTAAATAGATTTCGTATGTAATGACATTGCACATAGTTTAATGGAATAATAAAAAATATTTGATATCAATATTATTTGTTTCATGATGTAATAACAATAATTAAATCTACAATATTTAAATTAAAAATCATTAATATATATATATATATATATATATATATTATTTTATAACCTCAATTTGAAAAGTATTTTTTTAACCAAACACATTAAACTACTTTTTTTTTCAACCTTAATTACAACCACAGTTTTAACCAAACACTTATTTTTTCAAACCAATCTCAACTAAAATTACTATTTATAAAATAATTTTTTTCAAATTACAACCACAATAGGTACCGTAATACCAAACACACTCTAAGAATGCTTTTGAAATTAAGGTTATAAAATAATTTTAAAAAATATATATTAATATTGATGGTTTTTAATTTAAATATTATGGATTTAACTATTGCTATTACATCATGAAATAAATCATACTTTATATAAAAAAAATTTCTTTAACAAAAAACTATCTACAATTCCATTACATACAAAATTCATCCGACACAAACTACAAAATTATGTAAAATATTATTAGAAATAAAATTAAGATTACAGTACAAGTAAATTTAATTCACCTTAAACTAATTTAAAAAAAAAATTGTTGTTCACATTTACGTGGACAATGCGAGTGAAATCGATTAACTGCACTGGTTTTTCAAAAAAATATATTCAGTGAATAGGGGATGCATGCCTCCAGTGTTCACTGAACAGTAGAGCACGGGTCAGCATTTTGCCGTGCAGGAAGCAGCTCCTAGTTGCTTCTCTTTTTCTTGCGTTTCAAGTGCAGCAAATCGTAGGACCTATGAATAGTACCAAGTGTTTATTAATTAACCAAACAGTTTGTAAAATAAAACTACAAAAAACATGGACGCTACCATGTAGCCAAACAGGTTTTAAGTTTGAATTCAACGGTAAGGATTTAATGATGATTACAGTGAGAGGGTCCAATCCAAAAATTATAATTTATAAGAATCTAAATGAAACATTGTTGATTTATTTGACTAAAATATATATAAAAATCATCTAAGGTAACCACTAGTGGGAGACTATAAAAAATAACAGTTATTAAAAATAACAGTTATTTCAAAATACATGTCTCATTCAAATTAATTAATATATATGAAAGTCAATGAAATTTTTTATAAATATCTAATGGCCTAGAGATAGATTTAATATCTAATGGCCAAGAGAAAAAAAAAACAAATTATCGTGACAAGAGAAGAAAAAAATAAAAAAAAGAATAGGTCAATAAAAACACACTGGTTGCTTCGTTTTCAACATGCTTGATACCGTTAAAAAAATCTCTCGCGAGATGATTTTAATCACATATTAAAAGATCATCAAATAAAATTTTAATTTGTTAAATATTTTATACTGATTTAATTTAAGGTTAATTACAATCTCGTTTGATAGCCTTTTAATATCTAACTAAAATCATCTCATCAACATCCTTTAAATGATACTGATTATGTAAAAAAAACAAAGTCATGGATTTCTTTTTCGTTTCTTTTTTATATCATATTGTCTTATCTCTTCATTCTTTTTTAACTATTATATATTGAAAGTTAATTTGCGTAAGACTTGCACATTGATTTTAACTAAGCATTAAATGGTTGCTATTTCTTACTTGTATATTATTCTTCAGGACTTTTATCAAATAATCAAACCTTGTCATTTTTCAAAAGAAAAATTCATAAAATAGTTACCCCACTTCTTTGTTGATCTTGACATGCACATTGTATGGTGTGCCACTGTCATGGCTTGCCAAAGCAAAAGCTCTGAATAGTTGCCATCAGGATCTTACAGAGCACCAGAAAGACTGGAACGATGTGACCTTGCACTCCTTGGATTCGAAAACTTAGCCATCACAAAGCAATTCTGATCAGATTCCAGGAACATCGTGCATCTTTGCCATGGCTGAGCACACAAGCTTTAAAGGGTTTGATCCACTGTTACTCCGTAGTGGAGACTCTGACAAAGTGCTCGCCATGTCTGAGTGCACAAGCTTTTCAAGGTTTGATCATTGTTTCTTCGTAGTGGAGATCGACGAGGTGCAAGAATCCAAAATAAGCATGGCCTGAGAACAAAGAGATATACAGAGGACCATCCAGGACGATGATGAAGTGGTCCTCGGTCAAGACTCCCAACGTTGTTTAGCCAAAGTTATTGAAGGGCAAAAGTCGAAACAACCCTTGATCTGGTTTTGGAAGAACATCATGAGAGCCAGACTTGATTACTTGAGCTAGCATGCTCATGTGATTTGTCTCGATTAATCTTTGAATAATAAAAGATTAGTTTTGGTTGTCCAATACATGAAGGTGAGCATACTTTGTGACTATCCAAAATATCTGTAAAAGCTGATTTGAGATAAACTATATCGAATGATTTTTTTTTTTTTAAATTTGAATAATTTTGATTTTAATTTTTTTTTAAATTGGTTTGGTATTTTTTTAAAAATAAACTAAAGAAATTCATTGTAAATTCAAAGCTTGTTGTGAACTAAAATCGATTAGATCAAAATCATAAAAATAACCCAACTAAACATCTATTAATTCAAATTAGAATTATTATGTTTTAATAAATTCAAACCAATAGGTTTGGTTCTTTTTATTGAATTTGGTTGGATCTTTTAATCCAAACCAAACCGTTTGAACCAATGCTCTCCTCTGTTGACTCATAAAAACCACAATTTCTTATCAAAAAAATAAAAGTTTTTTTTAATTAATATGAATATTTAAATCAATTTACATAATATTATTTACATATTAATATTACACAATGTCAAATAGCCATATTACTATTACTTTCGATGGCTATTACTTTGCTCACGCTCCCTTTTTATCACATTTTTTTTCCTTCTCCTCACATTATCTTTATGCTTAACATACTCTTTTTTCTCCTCATATTTATTGACCTGAACATGGAAAGATTCCCTATTTTTGGCATGAAAGCTCTTGGATTCATTAAGCAAATATAAGCTCATGATGTTGTCATAATTTCGATAATCGAAATGCTGTGTCAGTGCGAGAGTCTTGGGAGTGAGCCTTGACATGTGACAAGAAGAAAAGATGACAAGAAGAAAAGATGACATGTTCCCTTTCTCTGTATTCTGGGTTTAAATTTTATTGTGCATGTCTGTCATTCCTGCGATACCTTATATATTCATTGGATTTGTAGGATATTCAGTGAGCCGTGAGATTAGTCGTGGTACGTGCAAGCTAGCCCGAATACCCATGTAAATAAAAAAAAGAAAAAAAAAAAGATGACATGCAATATTTAAACGTTCTATACTTTTGATGGCTTTATCACATGTACTGTTTTTAATTTTAGTACTATTGATATTGATATAGATGGCTTTATCTACAAAATATTTTTTATTTAAAAATATTTAAAAATCATATATTTTTTTATATTAACATGTAAAAACAATTTAAGGACAGGAAATGGTACCTTTTTCATTACTTTGTGTATGAAATTATTCCAATTTATTTTTTCCACCTTTTCTTTCTTTGTTTATTTTTTTCCTTACAAGGCTCAAAACTTATCCAAACATGTCAGAATAGTTAAATCGAGTAAAATTAAAGCAAATCAAATTAAATTTACACCCACCAAATATATAAACATATCTTTTCAATTTAGATTGAATGTTAGATCAACTTCTGAAATACAAGTCAAACTTATCATAAATTTTTTATTAAGTCATTGTTATTTCAATTTTTAAAATAATTAATTGATGTTGACATGATCAAGTTTAAATCAGAATAATATATATTTTTTTAAATTTATCAATAAATTAATTCATCGGATTGAGTTTAATAATTATAATGCTGATAGTAGCAAATCATGTTGCTGATAAAAGGCAATTTGTGATTAACGAACGGTGATAATCATGGTGGTGTTTCAAAACCATAGTTGAATTGTTCAATGTACCAAAGTTTAAAAATAAAAAAGATGAGGGATTTAGCTGTCAACTTATAAGCAATGCTCTAAAAACGCAAGGGAAAACCATTTTCTCCACTTGCAGTCCATCCACCAATTATACAGTGCCAAGTGGATCAGTCTAGACCGGGTGGGAAGGCTTTATATAAACCGTTAAGATTTCAAAAATTCAAAAAACCTTAAAAAACCCACAAACCCCCAAAGCACAAAACTTTCTCGCGCAACGCAACCCTCTCTCTCTCTCCCGCCTCCTGCCGACGTTTTACACCTGTATCTCATCTCAATCAAAATCAATGAAACCCTAATCATCAAATCGTGATCCCTAAATTCCCCCTTTGAGAACGGTTGATTTCTTCAATAAAGTAAGGACCTTTTCCTCTCCTTCCCCGCGGTTCTGTTGACTTGGAGAACTTGATTTTCTTAATATTTTTTGTGTTGAAATGGTTCGATTTCAATAAGTTATGGATTTATTTTGGTAAATTAGAAATATGTTTTTGTATCTGTGATCCTGTTAAAGTTTCAATGATGGGGGTTGATTGGTTGACTTTTTTTTTTTTTTTAATTTGGATTAAAGAGTGCTAAATTAATGTTTTTATTTTTCTGATTTAGCAGATATGGGCTCGGATGGTGAAATGAAAATCAATGGGAAAGAAGATGATGATCTGAAGGCACCTTTGCTGAAGCCGTCGGAGGATGTTGCAATTACTGTCTTCCCTGATAAAGGAGATAAGAAGGTCAGAACTGTTAAGTTCAAAATAGGGGAAATCAAGTGCACATCGTGCTCGACGTCTATAGAATCTATGTTGGGAGAGGTTCATGGGGTTGAAAGTGCTGTAATATCGCCCCTTGATGGCCGTGCTGCTATCACTTATGTGCCTGGGCTTGTTGATGTAAGTCAGCTTGGGAAACTTGTATAAGCTTATTGTTAGTCATGTTTCTTTTGTCCTGTTAGAATAAGTATGTTTATGTATGTTTAGAGTTGTTTTGTTTCGATTATTTATACTTGTCAAATGTGGATGAAAAGGCACATGTGGTGGACTCTGTGATATTTGTTTGATTTCGGATTTGAGATAGCTAGTTTGAATTTTTTGTTGGTACTAATTTGTATGGTATTTTTCTCCTGTTGATGAGTAGCAATTTTATGATTTTTTTTAATGTCTTTAGGTTAATAAAATCAAGGAAACTATAGAAGATGCTGGATTTCCTGTTGATGAATTTCCAGAGCATGATATAGAAGTATGCCGGCTTAGGATTAAAGGAATGATGTGCACCAGCTGCTCTGAGTCTGTTGAACGTATCCTTCTAATGGCCGATGGAGTTAAAAAAGCAGTGGTTGGTCTAGCTCTTGAAGAAGCAAAGGTCCACTTTGACCCAAATCTCATTGATACAGACGGCATTCTTGAAGCAGTAGAAGATGCTGGCTTTGGAGTTGAGCTCATCAGTTCAGGGAATGACATGAACAAGGTGCACCTTAAAGTTGAAGGATTTAATTTTGCAGAAGATGGTAACATGATCCAATCATGTCTTGAGTCCACACCAGGTGTGAATCATGTTGAAGTGGACTTAGCTGAACATAAGGTAACTGTTTGCTATGATCCAGATCTCATTGGCCCAAGATCTATTATACAGCGCATTGGAGATGCATCATCTGGTCCCAACATTTACCACGCAGAATTATATGTTCCTCCAAGGCGAAGAGAAACAGAGCAACTACAAGAAGTTCGGATGTATAGAAACCAATTTTTGTTGTGTTGCCTTTTCTCTGTTCCAGTACTTGTATTCTCCATGGTACTCCCAATGCTTCATCCTTATGGTAACTGGTTAGAATACAGGATTCACAACATGCTCACAGTTGGGATGCTTCTCAGGTTGATCCTTTGTACACCAGTGCAGTTCATTGTTGGCCGAAGGTACTGAAATAAGCATTACTTCTATGTTCATCAATTTTATTTTTACTTCTAAATTTTCTGTCATTGATAAGTGAAATTCAGACTGTTAAAATCTTTACTATTGATGTTATTTTCAGGTTTTATGTGGGATCATACCATGCTTTGAGGCGGAAATCTGCTAACATGGATGTTTTAGTTGCACTAGGCACTAATGCAGCTTACTTCTATTCTGTATACATGGTGATAAAAGCTATAACATCAGATACATTTGAAGGGCAAGATTTCTTTGAGACTAGTGCCATGTTGATATCGTTTATTCTTTTGGGAAAATATTTGGAGGTTGTGGCTAAAGGCAAGACTTCAGATGCTTTAGCAAAGCTGACTGAACTCGCTCCTGAGACAGCTCATTTGGTAGCAGTAGACAGTGATGAAAATGTTGTCTCAGAGATGGACATTAGTACTGAACTGATACAAAAGAATGACATGATTAAGATTGTTCCTGGGGAAAAGGTCCCTGTTGATGGGATTGTTATAGATGGTCAAAGCTATGTGAATGAGAGTATGATCACAGGGGAGGCAAGGCCCATTGCTAAAAGACCTGGAGACAAGGTATAACACTGCAATTCATCTGTTGTTCACATAGATTTTATATGCAGCATTTGTACAATTCAGAAGGCTCAGCCAGGAATTTCTGTTTCAATTGTTAACAGGTGATTGGCGGGACCATGAATGAGAATGGGTGCTTAGTGGTCAGGGCTACTCATGTTGGATCAGAAACTGCACTTTCCCAAATTGTTCAACTTGTTGAAGCTGCTCAGCTTTCCAGGGCCCCTGTTCAGAAACTAGCTGACCGAATCTCCAAGATTTTTGTTCCTACAGTGAGTTCATTATATCCTTCGTTTGATATCCTAATTAATGTTTGGTTATCGGGTCTTTTATGAGATGACACACTCCACATGCTTTACAAGTTTGCTATTGCTTGAATCAGTAAAAATCTAAGTAATTTAAAAAATAATAGACTTTGCTGTCTGACTAGGAGAGAGATGCATCATTCTAGAAAATGAAGCGAGTTTCTCTCTGTCTCTCTATCTGTCTTTTTCTGAGGCTTAATTGATTTTCTTGAAGAGTTCTCTCCCTCTCCCTCCTTCCTTTTGTGTGTGTTTTCATCTAGTTCTCTCTTTATATAATTTTCTTTCCAAGGGCTTGCACTTTCATGATATAAGGCATCCATCTGTACATATAATAACTGTGAGGGCAAGGCACTTTCTGATCTTTTCACTCTTGCACATGTTTCAATACTGTTTTTTTTTTTTAATTATATGGGATAACTGGGAATGCAGAACATTCCAATTTTTATGTATCTTGGAAATGCCATTTCAGGTTGTTATTGCAGCATTTATTACATGGCTGGGATGGTTTATACCTGGAGAAGCTGGTCTTTACCCAAAGCATTGGATACCCAAAGCAATGGACAGATTTGAGCTTGCACTGCAGTTTGGTATTTCAGTACTGGTAGTTGCTTGCCCATGCGCTCTAGGTCTGGCAACACCAACAGCAGTCATGGTTGCCACTGGAAAGGGTGCTTCTCAAGGTGTGCTCATCAAAGGCGGAAATGCACTTCAAAAGGCACACAAGGTAAGGCAACTTTTCTGATAAACCTTCATCTCTGTTGTCAGAAATTGGGTTTAATGCATGGGCTCCTTTGCTGTTATGAGAACTTAGCAAGCCTTATCCGTGGTAGATTTGTTTCCCATGAAGCAATTTCTTGGCCATTTTTTACATTAGGCAAGAGTAGATTTCACAAATACATTTCATATGCACTAGGGACAAAGTCAATTGCCGAACTTCAATATCTCTTGTAACTGATCATGCTGTTACTGTCCTCCAGGTGAAAACGGTTGTCTTTGACAAGACAGGGACATTAACAGTTGGAAAACCAGAGGTAGTTAGTGCTGTGCTCTTTTCCAGTTTATCAATGGAGGAATTTTGTGACATGGTTACTGCTGCAGAGGTGGGCATCTATATCTCGAGCATTGTTCTGATATCAAAACTATAGGATTTAGATACATCTTGATTTTCATAAAAACATCTTGATTTTCATAAAAAAGAGGTTCGAGAGGCCACTTTAATAAACAGCTTGGTTTACCATGGGGAGGGAAGGAATAGTGCTGTCTGAAAAATAAGATTAGTTTCCATTTCTGAAGTATTATTAAATATGTATAGTTATTGTTTTCTTGAACAATCATTGATATATTAGATACTGAAATCATACTCATAACATGTTGGGGAAGATGGCTTATTTTTATTTCCCCATCCATATCCTCAGGCAAATAGTGAACATCCAATAGCAAAAGCTGTGGTGAAGCATGCTAAGAGGCTGCGCCAGAAGATTGCTCCTAATGCAGAATATATTGCAGAGGTTAAGGACTTTGAAGTGCACACTGGAGCTGGGGTGAGTGGAAAAGTTGGTGACAGAAATGTTTTGGTTGGGAACAGGAGGCTCATGCAGGCATGTAATGTCTCAGTTGGTTCTGAGGTTGAGAACTACATTCAAGAACATGAGCAATTAGCTAGAACGTGTGTGCTAGTAGCCATAGACGGAGGGGTTGCTGGAGCTTTTGCTGTGACTGATCCAGTGAAGCCAGAGGCTGAGTGTGTCATATCTTTTCTTCGTTCCATGGGCATCTCAAGCATCATGGTGACTGGTGATAACTGGGCTACAGCAAGTGCCATTGCTAAGGAGGTTGGGATTGAGAAGGTGTTTGCTGAAACAGATCCATTAGGAAAGGCTGACAGGATTAAAGATTTACAGGTATGCTTACTTTCCAATGCAAGAAAATAAACAGAGAAGTAGGCAAATAAAAATTTGTGACGTGCTGTTATATGTTAATGAATTGGAGCTTTGAATAATGATTAACCTTTACTAATCTTATGAGGATGGTGACATTCAATGAAACATGCAAATGCCCATCCCTTTATATATTGAATGTATTATGGTATGAAAAAAAATGTTAACAGTTTACATTGGATGAAATCCTAGATGAGTCCCAGGGCAAGACGATGACAAGAAACTTTTTTGAGTTTTAACTTCCACAATTGGCAGCTAATGTAATTTTAAAAGGGGTCTGAGCGGTTCTGTTTTTTATTCATTCTTTTGCATTTTGATTGAAAAGCAATAGGGTTGGGTTGGGTGTGAACTGATTTCTTACTAGTGTTCAAATTGTGTAAATTTGTAAACTGAATGCAGGGAAAAGGAATGACTGTAGCAATGGTGGGAGATGGAATAAACGACTCGCCAGCTCTAGTTGCAGCTGATGTTGGGATGGCAATTGGTGCCGGCACTGATGTGGCCATAGAAGCTGCTGATATAGTTCTCATCAAAAGCAACTTAGAAGACGTAGTTACAGCCATCGATTTATCAAGAAAAACCATGTCCCGGATACGGCTAAACTACGTATGGGCTCTCGGCTATAACATACTCGGCATGCCTATTGCTGCTGGTATCCTATACCCATTCACTGGAATTCGGCTACCACCTTGGCTTGCTGGTGCTTGTATGGCTGCTTCATCACTTAGCGTGGTTTGTTCTTCTTCTCTCATGTTGCAGTCTTATAAGAAGCCTTTGCGCGTTAGAGATAGAGCCTCTTGAAGGAAAACTCATTACACGATATTTGACAATCTCATGTTAGCTAGTTTTTACTCTTTATCTGTATCTACCATTGCTCTGACTGCTGTGATTATAAACATGTGCATGCCCTTGGTAATATACACAATAAATTTGTCCTGATCTCAGGAACTAATACACTAGAGCAAAAAAGGATTGGAAGATTTGAATGAGAAATGACTAGAGTGTTCCATCCACCATGCTCATTTGCAGTCTTCCTACTTGCCAGCTGCAATAAACAGAATGAAGGAAATGTCAATTCTACTTTCTAATTTAGTGTATGCATTGGAAAAATTACCAAATCCTTAGTGGGAAATTCATTGGGAACATATATAGCATGTATCATTTGGAAGTTTATGCTTTCTTTTACCTCCCCAGATCATAACTGTGCCCTTCCTTTTTATGTGAAAGAGCAGGTGTTGCTGCTTGTGATCTTTCCCAAAGAACAAAGAAAATAGATTAGCATCCAAGGTACTGTGAGAGAGAAAGCAAGATAAAGTAACAAGCATAGACGTTAAATTTAAATATGATATTTAAACCTGATTGAATCAATATCAATACATCTTTAAAAAAAAAAAATAAAAAAAATATTATTTTAATAAAAATAATTGATCTGAATTGATTTGATAACTTATTTATGACCTAATAATCTAATAATCTAAGTATTTTTTATGTTAATTCTAGATAATTAATCTGAATGAAAATCTAATAATCTAAGTTATTTTCATGCAATTGATCAAATTAAATTTTTAGTGATTTAATTTACATGATCAAGTTTAATTTAAATCTAATCAGATTAATATTAATAGTCTTTAATAAAAAATATATTTTAATAAAATAATTAATCTAAATTGATTCACTAAGCCATCAATGACCTTATGATATAATAATCTAAGTTATTTTAAGTTATAATTGAACATACAAGTTATTTGCAATAAAGAAACTGCAGTAGTTCCTGTTTAGTGGTAGTTAAGGTTTTCATGGAATCAAGAAGGAAACAAGTTCAAGGTGGGAAGCTCAGCAGCATTAAAAAACAAGAGAGAGCTGGCTGGCTGGCTGGGCAAAATTATTTAAACAAAGAATAGCACAGTAATTAAAAAAATTTAACAGAATAATACAATTATTATTATTATTATTATTTTTTTATGAAATAGAACGCTTTAACTTGTAGTATTTTAAAAATACAACATTTTAATAAATGTTACATCGGAAAGCGTGACATGTTATTAAATTTCCACGTAGATGCTCTTCTTCTCTCTTAAGCCGAAGAACGCAAGCCCATTCTGTCAATTTTCCATGACATAGGTATTTAGAGCGTGTTTGGTAGTGTGGTAGCGGTTGCTTTTCAAATAGCTTTTCGTGCCGAAAAGCATGCCAATGATGTTTTTTTATTTTTTAAAAATCATTTTTAAGATCAGCACATCAAAACGATCTGAAAAGTACAAACCGAACTCAATTTTAGCAAAAAAAAAAAAAAAAAAATTCAAAATTTGACGAAACACAGTTACAAACGCAATGCCAAACACTCTCTTAGTCCCTTCTGTCCCTTCTCTTCTATCTATAATTGACTTTTCTAAATAAATCACTTGTTTTAGTTTCTTTCCATTTTCTTGAAAAAATTGCACTCCTTCACTTCCATTTGCAGTCCCAAGGTAGAGTCAACTCTTTTTTTTTTATTAGCCTTTGGCTTCTTAGAGGGTGTTTTGGAGTGTGGTAATGGTTGCTTTTCAAATAACTTTTCGTGTTAAAAAACATGCAAATAATGTTTTTTTATTTTTTAAAAATTATTTTTGATATCAGCACATCAAAACGATTCAAAAAGTACAAACCGCACTCAATTTTAGCAAAAACAAAATTTTTTTTTTGAAATTTTCCGAAAAGTAGGTTCAACCTCAATGCCAAACACCCTCTTAGCCTGCTTTCTTATCTTCTTAGGCCTTTGGTGACTTGCCTTTTATATTCAATTCAACTAAAAACTTTGTTTTCAAATAAAATTTTAACATATAATTTATATTATTAGAGTTCACTTTTTTTTTATTATCCATTTAAACTTGAAATTTATTCTTTATATTATTTTATACTTAATTTTTTATTAAATAAATAAAAATAATAAGATTGAAACTCATGACTGTTTAATTATAAAAAGCTATGATATCATATTAAAAAAACTAATTTTATTTAAAAATATAAACTATTAGATAAGATATTAGAAAATAATTTATAATTTATGTTATTTATATTATTCTATGTAATTTAATTGTTGTGATTAATAATTAATTGTTATCGCGATATTCATTAATTGTGGCAGTCATGAACAGCAGGAAGAAAAGCTGTGAAATTCATCTATTTTTTTTTTAAAAAAATTATATGCTAATTGCCTAATTTGTCCGAACAGAGAAGCAAGCTACTTCCTCTAACAGGAAACTGGATCGTTCTGTTTCCTGTTACATGTTAAAACCTTCTCTTAACTCAGAACCACCGCTTTCTTCGGTTGTTATTAACTCGAACTCGAACAAAAGGGTTGCTTGCAGCTCGTATCAGCATCCACTCTCTCCATTGTATGCACATATTGAGGATTACTTGTGTGGAGTTCATGTTGAGTTGGTGTGGATTCCAGCTGCTATACTTCTCATCGAAAGCAACTGAAAGATGTGGTTGCAGCCATGGAGCTATCGCGAAAGACCATATCCTGAATTTGGATTAGTTGCTCCTGGAAACTTGGCTGCAACATGACTAGCTTGCTGGTGCTTGCATGGCTGCTTCATCTCTTAGTGTGGTCTGTTCTTCTCTTTTGTTGCAGTCTTATGTGTAACCTCTTCGTATAAAGCACTGTAAACCTGCTTACTTGCTAGCACAGAGATGGCCTCATGGATTCTGTCCCAATTTCTGCTTTCTGCAGCTGATACTTTTTAATTTGCTTCAAATAAAACATAGTCAATACATCTCATTTTATGTCATTTCTGCATTTCAAGCTTGACATAAGTTTAATCAAAGCTTCCTTTGTCATGAGGTTTTGTCTTTGTAGTTGACTAACAATCAGGGCTCAAGCATTGGTAGCAGAAAAAGCATGAAACAGGTAGAGTTGAGGAGGCCTGATTCTATACTCTTCAATCATTATTTAGATTATTGATGAACACTATAATTGTACAGGCAAACCTATCGGGTCTTGATGACCCATCAATTTAAAACCTAGCTTAACTGCACTTGAGGTCTTGGCACAGCGGTTGAAGGGACTTGTTCCCTTTCTTTGCATTCTAAGTTCAAACCTCATCGTGCATGCCTGTCACCCCGCGGTGCCTTACATGCTCACTGGGTTTGCAGGATGTTAAGTGAGTTGTGGGATTAGCTATGGTATGCGCAAGCTAGCCCGGACACCCACGTAAAAAAAAAAAAAAACCTAGCTTAACTTGATTCAAGTTTGTTTTTATTTTTGAATTATCTAAAACGTTGACCTAACCAAACTCAGATGATAATATTATTATTATTTTATTCAAAACAATATGTTTTTGGATTTAAAAAAAAAAATTATGTTCAAAATAACATATTTTTATTAAAAAAAACTCAATGTATTAATTTATTGATAATAGGTTGTTATAAGTACAAAATGTATCATTAAAATCATTTAAAAAGATATTTAATTTTGATTGATACATTAATTGGTTAGATAATATCATCCCATAACAAAATATAAATAGATTTAATAAATAAATACTTTTACTTAAAAAATCACAAAAAAATAATTTCCTAATATAAGTAAATATCATTATAATTATATTTCAATAATTCTAATTTAAAAAGAATGCTAGTTGATGGTGCTACTCCTATAATATATTTTTAGGGAAAGTGCTACTACTATACTAGAAAATAAAATTTATTTAATCCTAAAACTTTTTAATGCTACATGGTGTAGAATAAAAGTTTATGTGGGATTATTCGAATACTGTCATCTCTTCAATTTTGCCAATGTATTAAATGGAGACCAAAAAAAGGAGAAAAATGAAAAACGTTTCAAACTTGAAAGGGAAAACTGAGACAAAACAAAGTTGTGGAGCTAAATTTAGACAAAACATAAACTTTAAGGGTGAAAATTGAAAATTGAACCTATGTGATGTGAATGTATTATGGTATGAAAAAAAATGTTAACAGTTTACATTGGATGAAATCCTAGATGAGTCCCAGGGCAAGACGATGACAAGAAACTTTTTTGAGTTTTAACTTCCACAATTGGCAGCTAATGTAATTTTAAAAGGGGTCTGAGCGGTTCTGTTTTTTATTCATTCTTTTGCATTTTGATTGAAAAGCAATAGGGTTGGGTTGGGTGTGAACTGATTTCTTACTAGTGTTCAAATTGTGTAAATTTGTAAACTGAATGCAGGGAAAAGGAATGACTGTAGCAATGGTGGGAGATGGAATAAACGACTCGCCAGCTCTAGTTGCAGCTGATGTTGGGATGGCAATTGGTGCCGGCACTGATGTGGCCATAGAAGCTGCTGATATAGTTCTCATCAAAAGCAACTTAGAAGACGTAGTTACAGCCATCGATTTATCAAGAAAAACCATGTCCCGGATACGGCTAAACTACGTATGGGCTCTCGGCTATAACATACTCGGCATGCCTATTGCTGCTGGTATCCTATACCCATTCACTGGAATTCGGCTGCCACCTTGGCTTGCTGGTGCTTGTATGGCTGCTTCATCACTTAGCGTGGTTTGTTCTTCTCTCATGTTGCAGTCTTATAAGAAGCCTTTGCGCGTTAGAGATAGAGCCTCTTGAAGGAAAACTCATTACACGATATTTGACAATCTCATGTTAGCTAGTTTTTACTCTTTATCTGTATCTACCATTGCTCTGACTGCTGTGATTATAAACATGTGCATGCCCTTGGTAATATACACAATAAATTTGTCCTGATCTCAGGAACTAATACACTAGAGCAAAAAAGGATTGGAAGATTTGAATGAGAAATGACTAGAGTGTTCCATCCACCATGCTCATTTGCAGTCTTCCTACTTGCCAGCTGCAATAAACAGAATGAAGGAAATGTCAATTCTACTTTCTAATTTAGTGTATGCATTGGAAAAATTACCAAATCCTTAGTGGGAAATTCATTGGGAACATATATAGCATGTATCATTTGGAAGTTTATGCTTTCTTTTACCTCCCCAGATCATAACTGTGCCCTTCCTTTTATGTGAAAGAGCAGGTGTTGCTGCTTGTGATCTTTCCCAAAGAACAAAGAAAATAGATTAGCATCCAAGGTACTGTGAGAGAGAAAGCAAGATAAAGTAGCAAGCATAGACGTTAAATTTAAATATGATATTTTAAACCTGATTGAATCAATATCAATACATCTTTTTAAAAAAAAAAATAAAAAAAATATTATTTTATTAAAAATAATTGATCTGAATTGATTTGATAACTTATTTATGACCTAATAATCTAAGTATTCTTTATGTTAATTCTAGATAATTAATCTGAATGAAAATCTAATAATCTAAGTTATTTTCATGCAATTGATCAAATTAAATTTTTAGTGATTTAATTTACATGATCAAGTTTAATTTAAATCTAATCAGATTAATATTAATATTGTTTTTAATAAAAAAAATATTTTAATAAAAATAATTAATCTAAATTGATTCACTAAGCCATCAATGACCTTATGATATAATAATCTAAGTTATTTTAAGTTATAATTGAACATACAAGTTATTTGCAATAAAGAAACTGCAGTAGTTCCTGTTTAGTGGTAGTTAAGGTTTTCATGGAATCAAGAAGGAAACAAGTTCAAGGTGGGAAGCTCAGCAGCATTAAAAAACAAAGAGAGAGCTGGCTGGCTGGCTGGGCAAAATTATTTAAACAAAGAATAGCACAGTAATTAAAAAATTTAACAGAATAATACAATTATTATTATTATTATTATTTTTTTATGAAATAGAACGCTTTAACTTGTAGTATTTTAAAAATACAACATTTTAATAAATGTTACATCGGAAAGCGTGACATGTTATTAAATTTCCACGTAGATGCTCTTCTTCTCTCTTAAGCCGAAGAACGCAAGCCCATTCTGTCAATTTTCCATGACATAGGTATTTAGTCCCTTCTGTCCCTTCTCTTCTATCTATAATTGACTTTTCTAAATAAATCACTTGTTTTAGTTTCTTTCCATTTTCTTGAAAAAATTGCACTCCTTCACTTCCATTTGCAGTCCCAAGGTAGAGTCAACTCTTTTTTTTTTATTAGCCTTTGGCTTCTTAGAGGGTGTTTTGGAGTGTGGTAATGGTTGCTTTTCAAATAACTTTTCGTGTTAAAAAACATGCAAATAATGTTTTTTTTATTTTTTAAAAATTATTTTTGATATCAGCACATCAAAACGATTCAAAAAGTACAAACCGCACTCAATTTTAGCAAAAACAAAATTTTTTTTTTTTGAAATTTTCCGAAAAGTAGGTTCAACCTCAATGCCAAACACCCTCTTAGCCTGCTTTCTTATCTTCTTAGGCCTTTGGTGACTTGCCTTTTATATTCAATTCAACTAAAAACTTTGTTTTCAAATAAAATTTTAACATATAATTTATATTATTAGAGTTAACTTTTTTTTTTATTACCCATTTAAACTTGAAATTTATTCTTTATATTATTTTATACTTAATTTTTTATTAAATAAATAAAAATAATAAGATTGAAATTCATGATTGTTTAATTATAAAAAGCTATGATATCATATTAAAAAACTAATTTTATTTAAAAATATAAACTATTAGATAAGATCTTAGAAAATAATTTATAATTTATGTTATTTATATTATTCTATGTAATTTAATTGTTGTGATTAATAATTAATTGTTATCGCGATATTCATTAATTGTGGCAGTCATGAACAGCAGGAAGAAAAGCTGTGAAATTCATCTATTTTTTTTTAAAAAAATTATATGCTAATTGCCTAATTTGTCCGAACAGAGAAGCAAGCTACTTCCTCTAACAGGAAACTGGATCGTTCTGTTTCCTGTTACATGTTAAAACCTTCTCTTAACTCAGAACCACCGCTTTCTTCGGTTGTTATTAACTCGAACTCGAACAAAAGGGTTGCTTGCAGCTTGTATCAGCATCCACTCTCTCCATTGTATGCACATATTGAGGATTACTTGTGTGGAGTTCATGTTGAGTTGGTGTGGATTCCAGCTGCTATACTTCTCATCGAAAGCAACTGAAAGATGTAGTTGCAGCCATGGAGCGATCGCGAAAGACCATATCCTGAATTTGGATTAGTTGCTCCTGGAAACTTGGCTGCAACATGATTAGCTTGCTGGTGCTTGCATGGCTGCTTCATCTCTTAGTGTGGTCTGTTCTTCTCTTTTGTTGCAGCCTTATGTGTAACCTCTTCGTATAAAGCACTGTAAACCTGCTTACTTGCTAGCACAGAGATGGCCTCATGGCTTCTGTCCCAATTTCTGCTTTCTGCAGCTGTTACTTTTTAATTTGCTTCAAATAAAACATAGTCAATACCTCTCATTTTATGTCATTTCTGCATTTCAAGCTTGACATAAGTTTAATCAAAGCTCCCTTTGTCATGAGGTTTTGTCTTTGTAGTTGACTAACAATCAGGGCTCAAGCATTGGTAGCAGAAAAAGCATGAAACAGGTAGAGTTGAGGAGGCCTGATTCTATACTCTTCAATCATTATTTAGATTATTGAAGAACACTAACTACCCGGCAGGTCAAGTTTATTTTTATTTTTGAATTATCTAAAACGTTGAACTAATCAAACTCAGATAATAATAATATTATTATTTTATTCAAAACAATATGTTTTTGGATTTAAAAAAAAAATTATGTTCAAAATAACATATTTTTATTAAAAAAACTCAATTTATTGATCATAGGTTGTTATAAGTACAAAATGTATCATTAAAATCATTTAAAAAGATATTTAATTTTGATTGATACATTAATTGGTTAGATAATATCATCCCATAAAAAAAAATATAAATATGATATAATAAATAAATACTTTTACTTAAAAAATTACAAAAAAATAATTTCCTAATATAAGTAAATATCATTATAATTATATTTCAATAATTCTAATTTAAAAAGAATGCTAGTTGATGGTGCTACTCCTATAATATATTTTTAGGGAAAGTGCTACTACTATACTAGAAAATAAAATTTATTTAATCCTAAAACTTTTTAATGCTACATGGTGTAGAATAAAAGTTTATGTGGGATTATTCGAATACTGTCATCTCTTCAATTTTGCCAATGTATTAAATGGAGACCAAAAAAAGGAGAAAAATGAAAAACGTTTCAAACTTGAAAGGGAAAACTGAGACAAAACAAAGTTGTGGAGCTAAATTTAGACAAAACATAAACTTTAATGGTGAAAATTGAATTTGTCCCCTTTGTTAAACCTGTTTGATACTTGGGACTTGGGAGTTGGGAATTAACAACATTCCTTGTCTGTAGCCAGCAACCTTTTCACCGACAACAACATCTCTACACGTGGCATATCTAAGTATATTCTCTCAAAGCCCTCTCTGTCTCGCTCTCTCTCTAAAACCCATCTATTCAAAGCGCTTTCTCTCTCTCCCCCCCTCCCCCTCTCCCACAGTGCACCCTCCATTGTGGATCACTAAAAGGGTAAGCTTGAAAAATAACGCCTTTTTTTTTCCAAAAACATATCATATAGTATAGTTTCATTTGTACTGTGTTTTTTAGCTTCAGTTAATGAAAAGATATCCATTTTTTAATAATTTAATAAGGAAAGTTTCAAGATTTATTGCTTGGAATAGAAAAGATTGGATCTTGTTGGGTTGTTTACTTGATTTTGATTATAAAATCCTTTTTTATTTTTTGTATATTTGCAGCTTTAGGAATACTGGGTTTTTGAGTAATATTAGAGATTAAGGTTGTAGGTTGGTTTTGGATGATTAGTACTCATTCTAATATGGATTGGATTGGTGGGGTTTTTGGTGGGTTTTGAGGTTTCTATGGCGACCCTTTTGTTTGCTTGGTGAGTAAATGAGGGAAAATGGGAGAAAGTGGGATTTTTTGGGGGGTTTTGTTTTGTTTGGCTGTTAAGTTTCTGGTAATGGAAACTCGGTTTAGATGATCCACGTAGTTATTAGTGGAGTGATTGCTTTCATGAGCATTGGAGTGTATGAAATTTGAAATTTTGGTTCATTAGGATTTTGGAATTCAGGAATTAAGAGTGTTGCCATGGATAATTCGGGTTTGGGAGGTCGTTTTTTGTCAGGTCCAAATAGCGGTTTGTTAGACCTTGAGTCCCCGATTCATAGACACCAACAATCCCAGTTAGGTCATCCCTCCATAGCGCACCAACATCAGGTTAACTTAGTGGGTTGTTTTGATAATGATCACCAACCAATTGGGCTAACGGAAGTGAAAGGTACACCATCAAAAGTATATTCAGCGAATTTTGGTAAAGGAAAAGCTGTTAGTCCTTTTAATTGCGCAAGCAGTGGCAATGCGAGTGAAGATGATGACCAGAGTTTTATGGAAGATGGGAATGGTGAGAATTCTACTGGTGTTATGGGAAAAAAGGGATCTCCATGGCAGCGAATGAAATGGACAGATAATGTCGTCAGGCTTCTTATTGCAGTGGTTGCTTGTGTGGGTGATGACGGTACACTTAATGCTGTTGAGGGGCTTAAGAGAAAATCTGGGCTTTTGCAGAAGAAAGGTAAATGGAAAATGGTGTCGAAGCTAATGATTAGCAAGGGCTGTCATGTTTCGCCACAACAGTGTGAGGATAAGTTCAATGATCTGAATAAGAGGTACAAGAGGCTGAACGAGATTCTTGGGAGGGGAACTACTTGTAGAGTGGTGGAGAACCCTGTTCTTATGGATTCAATGCCTCATCTTTCAGCCAAGGCAAAGGATGATGTCAGAAAGATATTGGGCTCAAAGCATTTGTTTTATAAGGAAATGTGTGCTTACCATAATGGGCAAAGAATACCCAATTGCCAGGATCTTGATCTACAAGGTTTTTCATTACCCCTTGAGAGGAGCTCTAAAGATAATAATGGGTCAGGGGAGGATGAAGCCGAGGGAAATGGTGACAGTGATGATGGTGATGATGATGATGGTGAATCAGATAATGAAGAAAATAATAATGCTGATGAGGATGGGGAGAGGGTAGGCCAGTTGTGTGAGGGGCGAGTGAATGATGAGCATGCCCATCTTTGGTCTCAATCAGGTGGGCGAAATAGTTTTGATGTTGAAATGGCAGCGATTTTTCAAGACCCTGCAGTGTCACCATGGGAGAGAAAGGAGTGGATTAAGAAGCAGAGGTTGCAACTCCTAGAGCAAAGGGTAAGCATCCAGGCACAAACTTTTGAACTTGAGAAACAACGGTTCAAGTGGTTGAGATACTGCAGCAAGAAAGACAAGGAGTTCGAGAGGTTGAGGCTGGAGAATGAGTGGAGGAAACTGGAGAATGAGCAGAGTGCTTTGCAACTGAGGCAGAAGCAACTGGAAATGGATTTTAGGAGTTCGGAACCATCATTCGACCCTGCTTGCCTTGGTATTGACGGAGTGCAAGGAAGAGATCCAGTTGATCTGAGCAGGCCTCAATAGCTTCTTTACAGATGGATTGACAGTTCACTCCTGGTATCTTGTATGACTTTCACGCAATATCTATAGCATTATGTACACGATACCTAACATCATGTACCGCACATATTGCCTTAGATTAACCTTAGGAATGTTCAATATGACTTGTAAAATGTGCACAAGCTTTGCTCGTCTTCTTTTAATGCATTCCTTTTGTGACTTAATGGTTGTTCATATGACTTGTAAAATGTTTAATTTGCTAGTAATAGCTACATGAACAGAAGCTACAATCCTACTCTCGAACAGAATGGTACCATACCCCTCCCCCCTTTCCATGCTCGCGTGTGATATTTTCTTGCTTGAAACTTTGTTGATTTTTTCTTTTTGGTCTACCAAATCGATAAGCTTCAAGCATTCCCATTTACAGTTAATGAAACGCCCATCTATCTTCTTTTCTTTAGTTTTTATCCTTCACTAGTTTGCACCGGCCATTTCACATCAATACAAGTTTTAAGCTGCTTAAGTTGTACTTTTCCTGTCAAATAGTGATCTGTAAGACAGTAAGAACCTTCATTGTGCACGTTATGTTGGTCTTCTCTGAAATACTCCTTCATCTAGGAATCCCATTCATTGTTCGTGTGAGGTATTCTCCAGGCTTCTCCACTTTGTTTTTGTTGAGTTGAATGTTCTAACATCCTATAAACATATTTTCGCCAGCTTTCACTGCGCTGCTACTAGAGTGTTTTGTCATGGTGGTTGCCCCTAGTGTTTGATTAATTCATGATTCTCCACGTTGATTTTTGTCTTATATGTTGTGATCTTGTTGCAATGTGCTTTTCATGCTTGAGATTTTCATTTGGAGGCGCAGGTCTAAATCGCAGGTGGGGTGGATACTTGGAACAAGGATCAGGAGATGGCAATCTCACATTGTACCTCTTAACACTACAGATAGTATCTGGTTATCATTCTGCGATAGAAGAGACAGGGACTAGGACAAAGAAGACATGTTTTCTTGCTCTTCATGTTTTAAAATGATAGAAATTTACTCAAAAATTGTTCTAGAAATAGATTTGTTTTTATCTGTTTCTTCTGTCTGCAATACTAATCAAATATAAAGGTGCCAACTTTTCAAGGCAAATTCTTTCACAATCTCTTAAGAATTCGTCGGTCCACTAAACTCAGCGGATTATGTTGAAAGATATTTATCTACTCATATTTTATAGCCAGCCCAAAAGACGTGGAATTTTTTTCCAAATGTTCACACATGTTGAATTCTTGGTTGCAGCCGGTACACTCAGTTTATGCAAAAATAAATATAATTTTCTTTCCTCCTCTAAATCTAAAACATAAATGAAATAATATTTTACCTATATATATATATATATATACAGAAAAAAATATGATAGTAGAAATTTATTTATCCAACTTTATTTTGAACCAAATTTATTCCTATTACAAGAATAGAAGAGTAAACAAATTATAATCAAAATAATAACAAATACAATAAAAAATGATAATGAGGGTAAAAGATTTTTCATCCCAGCTACAAAAATGTTTTTCTTCTAGAAGTTGAAAATTCTTGAAATAAAGAGGCAGGCAGTGGGGACAATTTCCATGTTTTCTTCATTTCCAAAATAAGACCTTTCCTTTCAAACATGCATCTCTCTTCACCTACCAAGGTTTTCATTGCCGTTGGATACAAAGTTTTTCATAATCATACCATCTTAAATTTATTTTGCATTCCAGTCCAACCATGCTTTTAAAAGTTTTTAATTTTTTTAGTCTCACATGAAATTTTATGTGTTATTTGATTGTTTTAATGTACTGATATTAAAAATTAAATTAAAAAAATATTTTATTTTGATGCATTTTAAAATAAAAAATACTTTGAAAAATAATTTTTACAATATTTTCAAATAGAGTTTTTGGTCAACCACCAAACCTTAGTAAAAACTCTTATCATAACCTGAATTAATATATGAATCTGGTGACTTGCTAACCTAGAATTTATTCTAGACCAGGTTTGATTTTGAACCAATTAAATATTAATCAAATTAAACTTAAGTGACCGAACTGATTAATCATAACTCAGTTGATTCGATCAAATTTGAGTGAGCTAATGTTGACTCAATGAATTAATTAAAAACTTTGTAAAAAAACAATCATTTTAAGATTAACTAATATTGACTCGATGAATTAAAAATTGACCCAATAACCTAGCAACTCAAATAGAATCAGAAATCTCCTTGACATTATTGATTTTCATCTAAGATCTCACTTTTTCTTTTTATAAGGGATTAAATTGTCAAATGCTATATTTGAGGTCAAGGAAAACAAAACAACAACAAATGTACAACAACCAAGAATAGTCTAGGGACTAAGTTATAGTTTTTTCAAACATTAAGGACTGATTTGTAATCATATTAAGAAATCTGGGACTAAAAATAACCCACTCAAACTAAGAAATTGCCATTCCATGGACTCACACCCCACCCCACCATGTCTCTCCCTCCACATATAAATATGCGTATTGCCTCTCCTCACCACCTTGCCGTTCCAAACCGTCAAGACTCCTCCTTTCTCTCTTCACCACCAACAAAATCAAAAGGTAATGCCTTTCTCTCTCCCTCTCTCTAAAGCTGTTTCCTTTCCTTTCGTTTCATTTGACACGCCGCATGACTCGTTCAATTGTGATTTTCATGTATTTTTGAGTTTAGTTCATTGTCTTTTGTTGGACTTGTCTATGTTTTCTTTATCTAGCATTAACATCTTCATGTTTATATAAAACCCACTTCACTTCGCTCTTACATCTCTCTCTCCCTCCCTTCTTTTGCTGGTTCTTGGCATCTTTGTTAGATCTGTTGCTAAGATATTTTTTTTCTCTTAGATTTTTAAACTAACAGGTTTGTTTTTATATCAATATTTCTCTTTTCTTTATAAGTTTCACTGGATCTTAAAGTTTTGTTGTACCTTAATATTGTTTGTTGGATTTAATTGGAACAGGGGTTCATTATTTGTGAGAGGAAATGGCTGATAGCCGCCAGCAACCATCTGTCATGCAAAAGATGGCAAGCCAGGTCCATCACAGTTCTAGCTTTTCCCAAGGCTTTCAGAGACCTGCTTTACACCAAAGGCAGTTTGCATATGGAAATTATTCCAATGCAGGATTCCAGTATGCGATGACAAGGGCATGCCAATCCACCCCTGATATGTCATTGATTGCATCATCTACCTCACCAGTATTTGTCCAGGCCCCATCAGAGAAAGGCTTGGCTAGCTTTGCTATTGATTTTCTTATGGGTGGAGTTTCTGCAGCTGTGTCCAAAACTGCTGCTGCTCCCATTGAGCGTGTGAAGCTCTTGATCCAAAACCAGGATGAGATGATCAAGACTGGTCGACTCTCTGAACCATACAAGGGAATTGGAGATTGTTTCAGCAGAACAATGAAAGATGAGGGGATGGTGTCATTGTGGAGAGGAAACACTGTCAATGTCATCCGTTACTTCCCCACTCAGGTTTGTTCCATCTTGGATGCTTTACTAACCTATTTCATTCCTTTTGAGTTTTATTTATGTGCTTATCTAGTAATTCTATGAACCCTCCCAGGCCCTGAACTTTGCATTCAAAGATTACTTTAAGAGGCTTTTCAACTTCAAGAAGGACCGTGATGGCTATTGGAAGTGGTTTGCTGGTAATTTGGCATCTGGTGCTGCTGCTGGTTCCTCATCACTACTCTTTGTCTATTCTTTGGATTATGCCCGAACCCGTCTTACAAATGATTCCAAGGCTGCAAAGAAGGGAGGGGAGAGGCAATTCAATGGCTTGGTTGATGTCTACAAGAAGACTATGCAATCAGATGGTATTGCTGGGCTTTACCGTGGATTTAACATTTCATGCGTTGGTATTATTGTGTACCGTGGTCTGTATTTTGGAATGTATGATTCTTTGAAGCCAGTGGTCCTAACTGGAAAGATGCAGGTTAGTAAATTCTGCTATAAATTGTTTAACAGTTTCGATCTCATTTGTCGGTGAATTCTCATGTAGTTTCATCTATCACACGATGATTTCAGGATAGCTTCTTTGCTAGCTTTGCTCTTGGTTGGGTCATCACCAATGGTGCTGGACTTGCATCCTATCCAATTGACACTGTCCGCAGAAGAATGATGATGACATCCGGTGAAGCTGTTAAGTACAAGAGCTCCTTTGATGCATTCTCTCAGATCCTCAAGAACGAGGGTGCTAAATCCCTCTTCAAGGGTGCTGGTGCAAACATCCTCCGTGCTGTTGCTGGTGCCGGTGTGCTTGCCGGATATGACAAGCTTCAGATGATTGTGTTTGGGAAGAAGTTTGGTTCTGGTGGGGCCTAATTAAGTCTCTTTCTCATTCCCCCCATACAATCATAGATGGTGATGAAATTTTTGGCGTTCCATTCCATAATTTATCTTGGATAATTCTTTAGGCTCATTTAATGACCTTTTTTCTCAAGGTGTTTTCCCGGTTTCAGGATTTTCATTCCTGCAACCCTGTCTTTTCTGAATGGTTTCAATTGCAAAACATTGATTTTTATCTTATCAAAATTATAGATGATCATTCTAGTTTTGTCATTCTTCCGGATTCTTTTACTCCAAGTGTTACCTTTTCTTCTGGTTTCGAAGTATGTGTTTATTTTTGTGTTATTATTTGTTTTTGGATGATTCCAATGTATTGATGTTAAAAATAAAAAAATATAAAAAAATATTATTTTTAATTAAGAAACATTATTGAAAAGTACATGGATGACAATACTAAGCAAGCACTAAGGCTTGTGGTGTGGTAACTGGTGCGTTTTAATTGTTAATTTAAAAATATTTAGTTAATCAATGCACAGTAATTTTATATTGGTCATATTAAAAACTCTTAAACTACTAATAAAAAAATTATAATTTATAATTTTTTTAAACCTGATTTTTTAAATTATATTGTAAAAATTAATACTAAGATAGTTAAAGGAAGTTGAATATGTTCTTATCTAAGCAAATTAATAATTTGATTTTTAACATATAAAAATAAAATATTTAAATATTAAAAATGAAGGATTTTTACTTTCCAATATAGATCTACTTGGATTTAAATAAAGTACTGTATAATCTAATTCAAAATCCATTTCTTACTTCCTATACTATTTTTCTTTAAAATCTGAACACATTGAATACTTAAATTTAATATCTACTAGATCGGATTAATGGATTGAATATTTACCAGATTAAATTAAATTGTTATCTGTGTATCTCATTTGAGATTTAATTCTTACCTAAAATTATCAAACCAATCCAAATCGATAAATCAATCTAATGCTTGACTTGAGCTGAATTTAAATTTGAATTGTTGGAAGAATTAATCCGATCAATTTGTATTCTAAATAATTTGGTTAAAATATTTCATCATCATTTTTATTTTATTTAAACTGATATTGTTTTAGTTTTATTTTTTTTCTAAAGTAATACCATTTAGACAAAAATTTAAAAAAAAACCCCATAAATTCAAGCCAACCGCTGATTCAAGGGTTGATCGTCTACACTCTACCCTACAATTCGGACCTTTCCGGTTAATAGGCCGACCCGGGCCTTATAACTAATGACGACTAGACTACTACTGACAGCCTTTCCCGCCTCAACTCATTCTCTCTCCAACCCCCACAAACAGAAAACGAACATAAACAGATGACAGTTTACTATGCAACCAAAGTAAGATCTCATCACTTCATCCCAAAGCCTCTCTTAAACCTCTTCTTCTCTTGTCTTTCTCTTCACTCACACTCTTTCTCTACTCACAATTCAAAGCCTACTTCATGGAACACAACACACACTTACGTTCTCTCAAACCCACTTCTTTCTTTACTAGAAAACTGCAAATCTTTTTCTCAATTGAAACAAATCCAAGCTCAAATGATCCTTACAGGGTTGATATTAGATGGGTTTGCTTCAAGTCGCTTAATTTCGTTTTGTGCAATATCAGAATCAAGAAATCTTGATTATTGTATCAAAATTTTGAATAATTTACAAAACGCAAATGTGTTTTCTTGGAATGCAGTGATTAGAGGGTGCGTAGAGAGTGAAAATCCGCAAAAAGGTTTGGTCCTGTATAAAAGGATGCTGACTAGGGCTGGTTGTAGGCCTGATAACTATACTTATTCTTTTTTGTTTAAAGTTTGTGCTAATTTAGTGTTAAGTTATATGGGTTTTGAGATTCTTGGACAGGTATTGAAAATGGGTTTTGATAAGGATATGTATCTGTATAATGGGATCATACATATGTTGGTTTCGGTTGGAGAGTTGGGGTTGGCGCATAAGGTGTTCGATGAAGGTTGTGTGAGAGACTTGGTTTCTTGGAATTCATTGATTAATGGGTATGTAAGAAGGAGGCAGCCAAGGGAGGCAATGGGGATTTATCAACAAATGATAACGGAGCAAGTTAAGCCTGATGAGGTGACAATGATCGCTGTCGTATCCGCTTGTGCACAACTAGATAGTTTGAAACTTGGGAGAGAAATTCATCGGTATATTGAAGAAAGTGGATTGAATTTGAAAATTTCGCTTGTTAATGCACTTATGGATATGTATGTGAAATGTGGGGATCTTGAGGCGGGGAAAGTTTTGTTTGATAATATGAGAAAGAAGACAGTTGTTTCATGGACTACGATGATTGTTGGGTATGCGAAAAATGGGCTTTTGGATATGGCTGGGAAGCTTTTTCATGATATGCCAGAGAAGAATGTTGTGGCATGGAATGCCATAATTGGAAGTTGTGTTCAAGCCAATCTTAGCTTGGAGGCTTTAGAATTGTTTCGTGAAATGCAATTGAGCAATATGAAACCTGATAAGGTGACCATGCTTCATTGCTTATCTGCTTGCTCACAACTTGGAGCACTTGATACTGGAATGTGGACTCACAACTATATTAAAAAGCACAATCTCTCTTTAGATGTTGCATTAGGTACTGCATTAATTGACATGTATGCAAAATGTGGGAAAATGACAAAGGCTCTTCAGGTTTTCAATGAGATGCCAAGAAGAAACTCTTTGACTTGGACGGCCATTATAGGTGGTTTGGCTCTTTATGGGAATGTAAATGATGCCATATTTTACTTCTCTAAGATGATTGATATTGGATTGATGCCAGATGAAATCACCTTTCTTGGGGTCCTAACAGCTTGTTGTCATGGAGGGTTAGTTGAAGAAGGTCGCAAGTATTTTGATCAAATGAAGTCCAGATTCAACCTGTCTCCCCAGCCTAAACACTATTCTTGCATGGTGAATCTTCTTGGCAGGGCTGGTTTGTTGGAGGAGGCTGAAGAGCTTATTAAAACAATGCCAATGGAAGCAGATGCTATGGTTTGGGGTGCGTTGTTCTCTGCTTGTGGAATCCATAGAAATCTTCTAATAGGGGAAAGAGCAGCTGCAAAGCTTCTTGACTTGGATCCCCATGACAGCGGAATATACGTCTTGCTTGCAAATATGTACAGGGAAGCTGGTAAGTGGGAGGAGGCTCAGAACATAAGAAAGATGATGATGGAAAGAGGAGTCGAGAAGACTCCTGGTTCTAGTTCAATTGAGGTGAATGGCATTATCAATGAATTTATTGTTAGAGATAAATCACATCCTCAATATGAACAGATTTATGAATGTTTTAATCTGATTAACAAGACAATTGGAGTTTGCTATGTCTGAAAGTTTCAACTGTTTAGATGACTTCCTCTCAGGCTTTCAAGTTCAAACCCAATGGCATTCTCTACATCAGAGGCATTTTTCACATGGAACTGAGACAACAATTTGTCATGGAATGCTTCATTTGCAATGCTTGCCGAACCCATCTGGGCATGCATTGCCATTTGATCTCTCAAGAATGATATTTTGCTCTGGGTTCAATATGGCTGTGCTGTGTTGAACCCATCAGTGAGTGCTAAAAGAAATTCTTTGAAAGAGCTAGGGCTGGGTCTAGGTGGGATGCAAAACATAATAAAAAAGTAAGGAAAATAAAAAGCCCTACCTTTTTGCAGGTAAGTTGGGATCCAATGTTGGGTTTTGATATTAACATCAGGGATAGCCTAAAACAGAACTAAGCATTTAACAAGAGTGGAGATTAAGTATAGAGGGGATATATACACAATGATTCGCGCACTAGGTTTTGTTCATTCACATTCACGTTCTGTTTCTTTGTCACCTCTCTGTTTCTCCCACATGCTTGACAGCCTTTTAGGCTCTTTGGTCAGGCCACACTGATTGCGTGGCCATATGGTCCATGGCACTGGCCAGTGGTGTAGCCTCCAATCATCATAAATTCGAACTGTTGGGATGCAGGAACCTCTCTTTACTGTCCTAGTTGACTTGTAGCTACCAAGTATCTAATCGGTTTTACTATCAATTTTAGTCACATACCATGCAATTTTGAGAAATTTTATGTTCCTCAACTTGAAGCTGCAATTGCAGACAGTAATCACATCTTATCAATTACTTTTTTAGATTCACTTTGAAAAAAAAACTTACAGAATAGGAGAAATAAATCCTAGGTGGAAGTATTTTCCTTGAAATTTCTAGCCTTTTCACTTGAACATCTCAGCACAAACTGTTACCTGCTAATGATCAGTTAAACATTTATTATGTGATTGATTATATTGAAGAGAAGGGCTGACAACAGGACAGGCCAAGTTGGGAATGTAACTTTGACACCTATCCTTTCAACCCAAATAGGAAATTTGTTGGGACTTTTTACCTAAACTGGTTTAGCACTACCATTCTCCTTTACTACTGAGAAACTCTCCACCTACCAATATTTGGGGTTAGACAAATCATACCTTGAGGTGGATGAACAAATTAGGGAAGAAGATGGAGGGTGGAGGTAAGAACTTCCTTCACTTTTGCCCCGCATCATGGTGGACCTAACCACTCTATCCTTGCTTGTTACAAGAACTTCTCTGTACTTCTTGGAATAGTTTCCTCACGAACCCTAATCACCAACCACATGAGAATTCTTCTGTGGGATCCCCATTGAGGACATTCCAAAACTTTCTTCATGATTTTGATACTTTCCATGTCATGCACCTGCTAAAAAATGTCACCCCCATATTTAATTATACAAACCATGCACTTTATATAGAAACATGCTTATTTTTCCGTTTATATTAAAGCTTATTGTTCTAGATACCCTACCATGAGAAAGCTTGAAACACTAGGTAAAGCTCAGTTACTATAGAGGAACATTAAAAAAATGAAGTTAATGATATGAAAACATGTCTGGTTAAAACAATTAAAGCGAATATATAAAAATAAATTTTTTATAGGATAGTTTTGGATAAGATAACTTTGTAGTTTTTACTATCTTTTATCTTTTCGGTCTCTAAACAATAATTAAATGCTAACTAATGATCCCCATTACATAATTTTGTGTAGCAGAAGATGGATATATTTCCAGCAGAGGCAAATAGCTTTATCTTTGATGAGTGTGTGTGTGTTTTGGAGATTGATTTCTAATACCAACCTACCTTAACTGACACACACCAACTTCCTTTTGAGAGAATCATATGGTTTGGTGATCTTCCTGTATATATATATATATATATATAATCACATGTTCTAAGACACAAGCCAACCACTCAGTGCCACCCCAAATCATGTTCTTACAAATATTGGGCCATCCACTGGTTTATTATGTTAAATGTGGCCACCTTTCCAAGCATCTCATCAGTGATTTTCTTGACAACCGTAGCAGTTCCTGCCAAATGCCAAGATTTTTAGGTCAGACAATTAAATTTTGGAATTCAACTATTAATGATATGGTTTATTTATTTTTTAATCTGCCACCTTAATCGATTTTTTTTTTTTTCTAGTCTATTTTTTTATTTTAAAAAATAAAATTTTTTATTTAATATATCAATTTTTTTTTTAATATAAAATATCATAATAACTTTTTAACAAGTTTAAGAATTTTATCATGTACTAAATTCTTTTATTATTGTTTTTTATAGCCACTTAAAGAATGTTTGTTTTTGTGATGTAAAAATATTTTTGAAAAAAATTAGTTTTTTTTTTAAATTATTATTTTTAAATTTTTTTAATCTATTATATTAAAAATAAATTTAAAAAAAATAAAAAAAATATAATTTTAATATATTTATACCCAGTAAGAAAAGCCAATGCTCCAGGAAAGGCGTCACGCCACGAGACATCACGCAACCAACCTTCACTCCCACTTGCTCTCAGAACAGAGAATAAGAGGGGGGGGGGGGGAGAGAGAGAGAGAGAGAGAGAGAGATAAAAGAAAGTGAGTGTCTCTGTGTCTCTCTCTAGTCTACCTTCTCTTGTCTTTTCTTCTTGTAAAGCAATCACCAGTCAATGTCTTTCGGTTCTTTCTTCTTTCCTTTCTTTTTTTACTGCTTGTAAGTATCGGATTCTCTTTCTCGTTCTTTATTGCTTATGTGTGTGTATATATATATATGTATAGAGAAGTATATATTCTTGTCTTCATCACCTGATCCACTTGTTTCACGTTTCTCTCCCATTGCTCTCCCACATTTTCAGGTACAACTTAAATTCCTAATCCTTGGTTCAGTCTTACAATGTGGGTTCTTTCTCTTTTTAGAGATCAAGAAATCACTTAATTTAACAGTTTTTTCAGAGATCAAAATCTTGCAGTGGTTACAACTGTTTGAAAATGTAAAAAAATTGTTCCTTTTGAGTTGATAGAGGTGATTAGAGATCACAAGCATCTGGTTTAGATGCTTAATGGAAATAGGTTCTTGGCATTTTTGTAGAAACGACAAGTTATGGCTTAAGAGAGCTATTTTGGTTGTATTTCTCAAATTTTTTTCCATGTTCCTCTGTAATTATTGGCTTTTTTTGAAGCAATTTTCAACAAGTTGGATTCTTTGTTCCTTGGTGTGTCTTGAATATGCAAGCATTGCTGATTTCGTTGTTTGATTTTTCTTGTATCCATCAAAATTTATTCTAATTTGTTGGTTTGTTTTGTAGGAGTAGTGAGGTGATTAGGGGATAGTTTATTCATGCAAAAGTTTTGGTTTTGAGAGTGAGAACTCCGAGTCTGAACTTTAAAAGAGCAGGTTGGTTTCTGTTTTACCTGTTTTTTTTTTTCTAAACTAAATTCTATTTTGATGTTCTGGGATCATGTCATGACTTAATTGTGTGACAGATTAGTGGTTCGAAATGAATTGGAATACACACATGGAGGGTCATTACATGAACCCTAGCTACCCATATAATTCGGCTGGAAGTTTCATTGAATATTTCGAAGGTCTCACGTATGACCATGTTAATTTCATTTTCAATGGAGGTTCCCACGCTCAGGTACCTTTTATTTGCAAATTTTGGATGCTTTGAACAGTATTTAGATCCATAAAAATGCAAGCTCGTGGCCAAAACAAATAGAGTTTCTTTTTCTGGTTCTGTTATCTGTATTTTATTTTTAAATATATAGATGATGGAGCTATTAGTAGGTTGTGGTTTTGTTCTTGTACAAATGACCTTCTTGCATTTACAGGATATGTTCTTGTACAAATGACCTTCTTGCATTTACAGGATATCGTATACCCCTCGACAAATGCAAATTTCTACAAGTTCGGCATATCCCCACCAGGGAGCACTTCATATTATAACCCTACTCATATTTATGAGGTTCATGATAATGGACTACGGAATGAAGAATATGGAAGGCCCTTGGAGAATTCTTCTACAACGACCAATGAACAGACTTCCAGAGTAAATACAGAATGGGAAGTAAATGAAAACAGGACTTCTCATGATGACTCTGTAGAATGTAAGTTTTGAGGTCTATATTGGTAGTATGTACCCAACAAATCGCCTAATGAAAATTTTCTTACCTCTATTATTAGATGCAAGAAAGTTGTACCTTTTCATATTGTGAATTACATTGAAAAATTATTCATGGATCTTTTGTTCTGAGATTTTACATTTCCATTCAGTTGGTCACGGGATTAATGTTCTGTTGATTTGAGTTTAGTCATATCTTTGCATTTTTTGATATCTTCTTTTCACCTACACACCATTCATTTGGGACATTAACAGCCTTTTCTTACCTTTGTTATGTTGTTTTTTCCAGGTTTGCGCAGACATCATAATGTTCAGGATTATCAGGTGTGGTAACTTTGTAATGGTCTTAGTGCACAAGAAGTTATACCTCAATGCTACAGCTATATTAATTGCCTTCCTCACTCTCTCTCTCTCTCTCTCTCTCTCTCTCTCTCACACACACACACACACACACATCCCTACTCTAGGTTGCTGCCCAGTGGGAGCATCCGTGCTCTTTAGTTTTTAGGAAAATGTAGCAAATGTAATTAATCAGGAAACAATGTTTGGAACGAAAAACACTCAAATGATAGCAATGCAGGGTTCTAAATAATCATTAGAGTGAGAAGGAAATTGAGAAATAAGAAAGAGAAACTTCATATCTAATCCTTTAAATTTCATTAATTTGTTTCGTTTGCTTATAGTTTCATACAGAACTATGCAGTCCTTAGGAAAAGGCCATGTTTAGATAATCATGTAAAAATGGGAATCCATACTTCAAACACCTAATACTTTTATTGGAAATGTCTCTGCTTATTATAGCATTAGATCATATCAATAAGCAATCATGATCCAAGAGGCAGTTTTGCAGACAACTTTGGTTGATATAAGACATAAATGCAGTTAATATATGTTATTTGCTACTCTCTTTTCATCCCCAAAAATATCTTGTATGGTTGTACCCGCTTAAATAACTGTATTGTATTATCTATGGTCTACGCAGGCTGCCTGGCAAGAGGTTGATCCAGACAGTATGACTTATGAGGTTAGAGCATAATTCCCATTTCTTTTCTTCTGTAGTTTTTTGTTTTTATAAATTCCATATTGTTGTTGTACTTTACTTTCCAAAAGACATTCAGACTATGAAAGGTCCATTTCCAGATTGCCAGAAAAAAGCTGATTTGTCTCACTGAGATGAAATAAGAGATCCACCTCCTGCCACACTCCCACGCATGTGTTAAATTTTCTTTGTTCAGAATTATCATACTGTACAAACCTCCAAACTCAGAAAATCTGGCAATCAGAAGTCTCTGCTCTTTAGGACATTGTGTCTGGCTGACAACACTCTACTTGTATAAATATTATTAATAAAAAATTTCCCATTCAGGAATTACTTGAATTAGGCGAGACAGTTGGCACCCAAAATCGAGGTCTTTCCCAAGAGCTCATTTCTTCGCTTCCAATCTCAAAATACAATCACAGCTTCTTCTCAAGGAGGAAATCAAGAAGTGAGAGGTACCATTTGGGCTTACATTTGTTGTAAATTGATGAACATTTTTTTTGTCATGTGGTAGTTTGGCTGTCTATTTTGCTTACAGCTGTCATGTCTTGCTGGACCTGGATTCTGTGCAGATTGTTGTCAATAAATAAAGTGTTCATGCTCTCTGCTTCTATTTTGTTCTATTTATTTTCATTAGCATAGATTTTCTGTTATATTGCTAAATCTGTAAGGTTATTTAGATTGGTTAATTAATTGGTGAACTAGATGCAGGGTTAGTAATGTGGTATAAACACTGATTCCTTGTTATGGTTGGTAATTGGTTGCGTTTTTTAATTTTAATTACGTGAATGCAGTGAGAATTTTGACATAATTTTCATTACCCTTCTATCTTCCACTGGTTTGCAATCCAGTGTGCCATTAATTCTGTTCGTAATTCAATGTCTCATATAGGAAACTCGTTGAGCTTTCAGGCTAGTTTTACTGGTGAAACTATATTTTTTTATTTATATTTATTGGACTTTCGGTTTTGTGGACTCTAGCAAAACAATGCTTGGTGTAGGCTTTGAGATATGAGGCATGCTAGTCAAACATCTTGTAGACAACATCCATGTACGGGCACTGCACACCGTTTCAAGCATAATTTATGCTTATCCAAGAGTGTCAAAACGAATTCAAACATTTTTTTTCCAAATTTATCGGTTAATACTAGAACCAGAGGGATAGATGCCTAGATGCAAGGTTAAAAAAACAGAGTAAAGAATAGGTTTTCCTTGATCATTGGTGAAGCATGTGGATTTTTCATTCCTTTCTACGTGAACACTTTTATTGCAATTTCAGAATATACTTTGTGATGAATATCCTGATCACACTTGTTCATCTTCTCCTTTTGTTTCACTAGTCTAACCATTTTTTTCTTGTTGGATATAGGTGTGTGATTTGCCAAATGGAATATAAGCGAGGTGATCGCCGGATCACTCTACCATGCAAACATATCTACCATGCTGGTTGCGGGACCAGATGGCTTTGCATCAATAAGGTAAGCCGCTGAGATTTTCATGACAAAGTTGAGAACAACATGAGCTGTGGTTTATTTTCAAATTCCTTAAAAAGCTGATGACCATCTACCTACAGGCCTGCCCCATTTGCTACACGGAGGTTTTTGGCGATGCATCAAAACATTAAGGTAATAATGACTGATGGACATAAAGATGAAAACTCTCATTTTTCCATGTTTCTTAAGTTGGGGTATTTTTCTTGCTCACACAATTGTCTCTATCAAATTTTCATTTTCTTCTGTAGAAAGGAAAGATACTAGTTTTGTAATAAATCAGATTACAAACTTCACACAAAAATGAAGTCATCGAATCGAGATGCAGGGGATTTTATTGAGCTTTTATGATCAACCCAATCTCATGGTGTTATTAGCTTATTGTCTATCACTACTCGCACGTAACCGATGATATTCACAGGGTTAACTTTCAAACGAATGAAGATCCATCGACTTGTTTCCTTATTACGGGGCCTGCTTATATCCGTGTGAGGTCTTCATTAGAGCATGCCTGTTGGTGTATGGCATTCTATCAAGAACTTGTATCGGGGGGCAGCACTCATGTGAGCCGGAACGAAATTCCAGGGAGGAATTTTTCAAGATTTGGTCGAATTTTAATGCCGTACATATAATTCAAAGCAATCTAGATGCCATAACCTTTAAAAATCATTTTTTATGCTTGCAAATAAATTTTAATACCATCATTTTAGTCTAGATGGTTTGGTAATAACTGGGGTCCAGGTGATTGCTTCAAATCTATCCTCTGTTTTTTTTTTTTTTTTTTTTTTTTTTTTTTTTTTTTCCGGAAAAGGATCGATCCTTTTCTTCCCATAGTTATTAGTCATTTGGATGTCTTTGATCAGTTTCTGACCATTGCATTTTGTAAGATGCATAATTTATTTACATCCCAACCCCATTTTTTGGTTTCAAGCGGGAGTATTTCCAGGACAGCTGTTTTGCACCAAGACTGAATCATGTCTTCATCATTTCTTTCTCGCAATCTTGTATAGATTTGGACTGAGAGCTCCCAACTTCCTAGTGCAAGCATGATTTGCAAGCTAATTTTAGACAGCTATTGGCTGAGTATATACAAGACGGATTCACATTTGCTTCTGACTCTCCAGAAGCAGCTGTATAGAGTCGATCTTGGGATGGCTGCGAGCATCTATAGATTGGATTTCTACTTAATAAAATATAAGCTACTCTGTTACTTTATTCATCAAGTTTTGACACACACACACACACACACACACAAAATTTGAATTGAGTTTTGAAATCAGATTTGAGATAATAATATCCTATCCGTTATCCATCAAATAAACAATTTCATTCAATTTAAGTTTATATCTATTAGGTTTGGATTAAAATATCCTCCTTGATTGGATCGCTACTGACTATATGAGCATATTGACAACGATCTTGTTTTTGAAAGAAGAGAGCCAAGTAAATTGTTGAAGAGTTAGGCATCGAATTCTCCCAAGTCTTTGTTCTTATTATGCTAGTTTTCTTCGTGCAATTAAGGAGGCTCTTTGAAAGAAGGAGCTCCTAATCTCTTAGTGCAGGCATGTTTTGCAAGCTAATGTTAGACAGCTATTGGCTGAGTATACATATGTACAAGAAGGATTCACATTACTATTGACTCTGCAGAAGCTGCGGCATTGAATCGATCACGAGAGCCAAAGAGTTAGGCATCGCATTCTCTCAAGTCTTTGTTCTTATTATCCTTATTTTCTTTGTCCAATTAAGGAGGCTCTATACTTGGTTCTTTTCTCAAACAATTTGCATTAAACAATATCTTGGTGGTTGAATTGAAGATTGATTTACCAGACAAGAACACTACCTACTAATACTTGTGTATTTGCCGCAACAAAAACATGAAATTCTTGCTAGTCTAACTTGAAAACAAATACATCGTCGAAGAAATCTAACATTCATAACACACATGATTTAGAATAGATAAATAAAACTAACATAATTTTAAAAATAAATGGTTCAGATTAATTTTACAAATATGATACATCATGTTACTCTTAATTTAACATGGATAAATTTTGAATTCTGACGCGTTCTTGAATTGCAAGGTGTTAAATTTATCTTAAAAGAAAACGGGGCACTTTCTAAAAAGTCCAAACAATATGTCTATTTCATCAAAGAATTCGGTAGCAGCCTGGAATTTTGCAGAAACATTAAAAAAATGATTTAATTAAATTTGAAGTGGAATTAAAGTATACATTGAATTAATATGAATCTTCCCATCATTTTGCAACACATACAAAGACTGAACCCTAGATACATGTATAGCACAATATCCTTTTAATTTATGGTCCTAAATTGGAGTGTCAAGTAGGGGTATATATTGACTAGTCCTTGTAAAAATTAGGTGGGAATTATTAATTAGTTTAGTTTATTCCACGCGGAATTAGAGATTTTTCTACTCAATTAAATATCAAAATTGTCGTCTTAACTTTGAACTTTCAGGGAGATAAATAGTTAAGTGAGTTAAAATTATACTATACACCAATGAATTTACAATTCAATACGTGGAAGTCCAGCAAAAGCAAAAGGGATATATCTTTTTTACGGTGAAAAAATTTACTCGCCGACACTGAAATTGGTGGATCCATGAATTTGTAACTAGGAGCTGCATTTACCGTCCACATAGGCCTTATTGCATGTTGATCCTAAGCCATTTTCAAGACTTTGCCTTCCAAGGCTAAATTACAAGACACCAACGTTTTAGAGTGATCAGATTTGCAAATCTTGACTTGAAGGTACGTAGTAAAGAGGAAGTGTTTTGCAGTTCTAGATGAGAAGTAGCTAGGGCATCTCACCAACTCTTTCTAGCTGAAAATTTCAAGGTTTGTTATGGTTATGATTGAGATAGTGGGGACACACCAAAAAAAAGTTGACAAAAGACATTAAACAATAGGAAACTTATAGCGTTAAACAAGGTTATAATGATAATCGTTAAACAATATCTTTGTTAATAATGATCGGCGAGCTCTATATAAAGGGCAGCATCCATGCTTACCATGCAAACACAGAAGCAGTAGTTCTAAAGATGGAAAAACAGGGGCAGCCAGGACTCTTGTCTCAAATGATTTATGCTCTAGCATTTTGCGTGGTTGCCACCAGTGTAGTAGCTAAAGAGCCTTATTACTACAAATCACCACCTCCACCATTGAAATCTCCACCTCCTCCATCTCCCTCACCACCTCCTCCATATCATTACTCTTCACCTCCTCCCCCAAAGAAATCCCCCCCTCCTCCATACATCTACAAATCCCCACCTCCACCATTGAAATCTCCACCTCCTCCATATCATTACTCTTCACCTCCTCCCCCAAAGAAATCCCCTCCTCCTCCATACATCTACAAATCCCCACCTCCACCATTGAAATCTCCACCTCCTCCATATCATTACTCATCACCTCCTCCCCCAAAGAAATCCCCGCCTCCTCCATACATCTATAAATCCCCACCTCCACCATTGAAATCTCCACCACCCCCATACCACTACTCTTCACCTCCACCTCCAAAGAAGTCCCCCCCTCCTCCCTATGTCTATAAGTCCCCACCTCTACCATCCTCATCACCACCTCCCCCATACCACTACTCTTCACCTCCTCCTCCAAAGAAGTCACCCCCTCCCCCATACATCTACAAGTCTCCACCTCCACCATCTCCCTCACCTCCACCTCCATACCACTACTCTTCACCTCCTCCTCCAAAGAAGTCTCCCCATCCCCCATACGTCTACAAGTCTCCACCTCCTCCACACTACTAAGCTTCTTTTTGATCAAGATATGAGATGCATACGTAGCAGTAGCAATAACGTACTTCTCTCTATATCGTTTACGAACAAAATTCCTAAATGACGGCAATGATCTTGAATGAAACAAGCTTTTCTCTACAATAAGGATCTATAGTGAAGGTCCATGGTGAAGTGAAATAGTGTTATTTATTGTATCACTTTGTTGTCTCGTAATGTAATGGCAGTAATTACAATTCCAAGAAGGATTATATACTTGCGTTTTCTTGATCAAATTCACATATTGCTTTCTATTTAAAATTATATGAATTGTTTGATTCCAATCTAAATATGATCATGCACTGTGGAAACGCACGTCAGCTTTCCTTCCTTGAGCTAGGTAAGTCAAAACCCTAAGTTTAAGTAATTGACCTCAGGTTTGAAACCTCCTGATCAGCATTTTAAATAGAGATTTAAAGTCTTAATCATTGGAATTCTTGAAAGACTCCCCAAGTTATTTGAAGCAAATAATATTGCACGTCCCTACTTCTACCTCATTAGGCTTGCATGCCTCTAAGTAAGCCTACGTATAAATTATTGTAATTGCCTTTTTACTTAACATAAGAGCTTGATCAGATCTCGAGCTTTGTATTACATTTTTTTAATAACCCGAAGACCAATGCTATTTAAACACCAATCTGAAGAACCAAATGGAGAAAAGGAGTGCAACAAGCTACATATTGAATAATTTATTCAAAAACTTTTCTTTATTTTGACCAATAATTTAGAAGGATTCGATATTTTTAATCCTTGTAATTATCCATGAACTCTTTCGTATTTGCAAGATTAGTCCCGGAAAATGTTCACCTTATCAAGGGTTTTCGCAATATAATGGCGCATCAAATAATCTTCATGACAAAATCAAACAGAATCTTGGCACAATAGGAATGTCTCGGTCCATCACACTTTTCTTACTATCTACTTACTTGTAAAAAGATAATTTGATCTTGAGTTACAGAAGAAAATAATTCTATCCTTGTATCTTTATCCCTCCCTCGTTCTTTTTAACCAATGATATGAGTGAAATTTGAATTTAATTAAATCACCTAGCCTCTACAAGCTAGCTAGTTAATAAGCTAATTAACAATCACCTTCATATCTAATATTTAAAAACATCTTGGTGTGGAGAATGGATCTCGTATTCAGTCAGTTAAACAGATCAGACAAATTTTTTTTTTGTAGATTGGGTATACTTAAAATTATATAAAGAACAAGGGACAACCAGCAATTTGATAATTTTTTTTTATAATATGAAGTCATACAAGAGTGTGATTGTTTTAGCTTTGTGGTTGATGTTGAGATTAGTTACAATTTATTTATGCACAAAACTCTATCACAAAAACTAATTTTTCTTGTTTTTTAGTGGATCTTATACACAAAACTCAACCTCAACTTCTAAAACAAACACACTCAAGATCTTTTTAGTGGTTCTGTATATCCCAGACAATCCTTATCATAGTTATCATATCTAGTTTGAGGTTTAATCCGATCTGGATTGGTTTGTAAGTTTATCAAATTAATTTTAAAACAATATTATTTTTCTCTTAAATAAAATAGTATTATTTTGAATAAAATTTTAAAAATTTCTTAAAATTGTTATAGTAGATTCTTACTCGGGTTTAACAGGGTCAACTGTGTTTGCTGAATTTAACAAAATCAATCTCATCTATCAAGTATAATTAGGTCAATCATGTCTGCTAGATTTAATAATATCAATCCGATATGATCTATCAAGTAAAATTAGGTCATCCTACAATTTGATTTGAAATTAAACTTAGCCTTAGCCTTGGCTAGGCTCTACATCAATAAGTCACCGCTAACCTACTAACCAAGTTCAACACGTATGGTTGATGTTGCGTGGGTAATCATTATATTTAATGGAAACCATAGGTTATTCTATATTGGAAGTCTCGTGGTTCAATGATATAGTCACATTTAACCCTATAGTTTCGAAAACGACAAATGGATCGTTGATAATTTGAGTTCTGGAAAAAGTTACTCCCTTTAGTTCTGTTAGAAATTCCTATTGAAGTCAAGATTATCAACTTAAAATGGACATGTGATGCGTGCTAATTAGCTAAGATTTTGGCCAACTTTAACCATTTGACTAAATTTGATTGACAAGTACATTGGATAGGGGAACTAACTCAGACCTTAATTTGTGCGCAATTATACACCAATTAATGCATGCCGACAGATAAAAGTGATCTTTGAATTTGAAAGATCGATGTTAGTGCTGCATTCTATTTGATTAGCTTCACAAATATATTCTTGACATATTTGATGAACAGAAACCTTAGGGTTGAGGGATACAGTACATACCTCATCGTAAGTGAAAATTAGCAAACTTCGACTTCAAATCTCTATCTCCTCATGCATGACCTCCACTATCTTGAACTTCTAGAGTACATGTTTTGATACAACGTGTTCCTACTTGAGATTTACTTTTTATATTTTTGTTTTGTTTAATCCACCCGATTTTCATCCAAAAAAAGAAAAAGAGAAGATATTTATTGTTGAAATACATTAGTGGGAAACAACCATGCATTAATGAGTTGATCACATAATACAAAGATTATAAGAAATGTATGGCAGTCAACTCGAACTTGGATCATATTTTAATGGTCTAATACAGGCCGTAAACAAACATATATCTTTCTGAATTTGCGATTAATGATTGAAGAGATACTAAATAAAGGGATAGCATCTGTGTTTACTGTTGTTATCTATTTTTTAAACTCCACAAAAAAATAAAATAATATATATATATATATATATATATATATAAAGAAAAATGGAAAATACAATTTAAAAAAAAATGTCAGACAAAAATGGAAAAATATATATATCAATGAGAAGAGTACACCAAAATGGTAAGAAAAATTGCTAAAGACTGGCCTGGAAAGATCAAATATACAAGATTGAAAAATTAATGTGTATTTTTGACTAATGAATGCTCTATTGGCAAACAAAATCCAATTTGAGGAGGAAAATTCATAATGGGATGTTTAAGGACTTAATTAGAATTTTTCAAGGTTTATTTGAATTTATTGAGGGCTTAATCGCAAGGAAAAATGATTTTTATAGTCAATTTAGGCTTTAATCGGAAGAAATTAAATTCTGGGGGTCGAATTGTAATTTTTAAGAGTTAATTTGATCAAATAAGGGGCTAATTGCATAAATATTGAAGTTTAATGAGAAATTAGAGATTTGATTGAAGAAATCCAAAACTAAAGACTAATTTGTAAGACATGCAAGACTTCAAGGATTGAAATCAGTGAGATCGGGGGCCAGATTGATAATAATTAAAAGTTTGATGATTAATTAGGGGTTCAATTGAACAAATAAAAAATCAAGGACCAAAATGAAAATGATGCTAAATTACAAGGCTAATATTTGAGTCTGGTCGGGGGGGGGTTAAATTTCATGCAATTAAAAAAGTTTTTGTGTCAATTAAGGATGCATGTGCGATAATTGGAAGAACATGGACTCAATTTTATCAAATCCCATAGGGTTTTAACCTAGATGACACACTGTTCAACCTCTGTTTATTTTTTCCAAGATCTCATTCCGGAGTTCTAGACCTTCAAATAACATGATGTTTTTTTGCAAATAGAAAAGGAACATCCTATCTACAACTTTATTTCCATGAAATTAGACTTTTACATCCTAAGTTTTCCATGAAAGTCCCCAACATCTTGTCTATGATAAGTCATCACTTAATTTTTAGATTTGAGGCTGATTAGGTTGACACCTTTGAACGAATGAATGTGGAGCTACAAATCTTCAAATTAAGTAAAAATGGATCCAAATGAAAGGTGAGAACCCCCTTTATCAAATTTAGGTTGTCTTAGGCGACAATGACATTTGAACTACTCCAATAAAGCCTTGAAAGTGAGCAACTTGGTTAGCTTTGACAGTGGAATTATCTTGCAAAAAGAGATTTGATTTTTGTGTGTTCACACATATAAAGCTCTTCAATGAGTCCTAATCAAGGGTTTACAACACTCCTCTCAAGATTAAGAGGTTAGAAATGGATTCAAAACCTCTTAAAACCCTATAAATACTCCCTCTTAAGCATGCTTTAAGAGCTAGACAAAAAAGAGGGAAAGAAAAAAAAAGAAAAAAGAGAGTAATAAAAATAAAAAAATATAAGGCTAGAGGTTTAAGAGTAAAAACACAGTTTCTTAAGCTTTGTAAGCTTGTAAGAGGCAAACTTTTCAAAGAAAATTCAAAAGAGAATAACTGTTCTAGGTATACATAACAGACCCAAAAGTAAGTCCTTTGTTGCTTGCTTTTGTTACTTTTATTATTTGTTTTGTTTATGTTTATGTTTATTTTTATGTTCACAAGTATAAAAATAGGTTTTGAATGCTTAACAAGTAATGTTGCATTCTCCTCTTTGTTGCATTGATTTTTATTTTGATATATAAATGTTGTTTTAGCTTTGTTTTAGTTTAAGTTATGCATGTTAATGCAAATGTGTTTATCCTTAGTTTTTGGAGCTAGTTCATGCACAAAATGAGTTCAAAAAATCAATTTTAAATCCATGTTGTATGAACATGTAGGCTGTTTTAGGTTGTCAGTTTCTAGATTTGGTATCTTATGCTTGATTTTGATTTTTTTTTTGGTTACTTTTTTAGATTTAAAATGTTGGTGTATGATATTGTGACTTGTTGGGATAAATAAAGTATGCCTTAGAACCGTCATCCAAGGTTTTCTGATGGATTTTGGACTAATGTTCTTCGTGTCCTTGGAAAAAATATTGCATTACCAACATAAAGAAAGTATTGTGACTTGTTGGGATAAAGAAAGTATGCCTTAGACCCTTGATTCAAATCAATTTTGGCCCATTTCTTTACACAAAACCCTTCCTTATGCATGACTAACCAATAATCTAGTATTTATTTGTATCAATAACATATTTATAATGATTTTTAATCTTAAGGTTTTGATTTTGAACCAAAACTCATTTTAGCCAAACCATGATGATTTAATGAAAATCGAAGTGAATGAACCCTTAATTCTAGATCTTTGAATGATTTGCAACCTTTATGTGCTTTTGATTTCATGAAATTTGGTCAGGATTTGAGTTCATGTTGTTAGGTTTTGTTTTGGGTGTTCTTTATATATATATATATATATATATATATATATATATATATATATATATGTTTGATTCATTTTGTTCATTGATTTTTTTTAATGTTTTGTTGCTTTAATTTTGTTTCTGGTTTGTTTTTTGAGTTGAAATAGATTGTTTTGTTCAGTTTATAGTCAAATCAAAGATTTTAAGTTGATTCAGTTAGGTCGACAATTTTTTTTTCCTTGCATATAGCTAAAAATATGTGTTTCTGCATATTAGTTTGTGTTTTCTTGTATGCCTCTTTCTTGGCGTTATCTATGTCACACGTCCCCACGCAGCGTTGGTGGCGATTTTTTGTTCCTTGATTTGATTTGGAAGTCGCCACCTAGTATTCAATTCATGGTTACTAGGAAACCCAAGTGTATTGGTTGTTGTCAGAGATTCAAAGGTAAGGGACTGGTTATGACCAGGGAAGGTATTAACACCCCTAGCGTACCCTACCTAAGGTAAGCTGCTTCATGATTTAATGCGATTTAAAAAATTAAAATATTAGCCAAATTCTCAAGGCTTTAATAAATCAGTTATTAAATCCCAAAATATATGTAGAAACATGTTCTTATATTTTCACGGGAAATACAACATGGTTTTATTTTTTCCTTCAGATACTTGACCATATACAAATTAAAACATTAAATTCTTTTTTTATCCTTTTGATTTTATAATTCAATAAAATACATAAAAAACACACACACACACACGCATCACCTTTTACTATGTGTACTCACCATAGTTACAAGCTTACAATGTAAATAGAAATCAAAATTACCCAAACAAAACCTTAACAATCCTAAAATTACAAAATACAATTCCCCAAAAATATCTGGAATTGCTAGGAAGCCTTGTGGAACCGCAGAGACTGGTGGTGCGTGGGTTCTCGTGCCGCTGCAGGAAAAACCCAAGAGATGGGGTGATCTAGGATGTTTTCTCCTCCTTTCCCTTTCTGCACTAGTGGTGACAACCACCATTACCTGCGAAAGAAGAAACACAAGCAAAGTTTATGGTTTTTTCTCCTCTTTTTAGATCTTTTTTTTTTTTTTTTTTATAATCTTCTTCTCCTCTGTTCCAGGTAGCTGGCGATTGTGGAGGGAGCTGTCAGCGGTGGTCGCTGCGTTGATGGTCTTCACTCCTGTTGGTGGCAGCTATGGTTGGTGATTCGTACTTAAAAATGCATTTTTATTAAGGTTTTATATGATCACTTTGCACTTGAAGTATCAATAACTCAACTAAAACATGTTTTATAATAACATATCTAATAATATAAGATACCTTTAATTTATGGTAAGTGTTCATCTTAAATGCAGGCCTATCACATAAATGAAAGGATTGATTGATGAGTTTAAGTACTGAAATTGAAAGGACAAAAAGAGGGCCAAACTTAGAAAAGAGATGTTGATGGAGTTCAAACTGGAACACTGTTCGATAATTGGGTCATATCTGGAGCTGTAGATCTTAGATTTAGGTCTACTTTATATGGATAGAAAGGTAAGACATAGGCCTCTTACGTTCATGTGGAGTCTAAGATTTAAAAAGGCCGTTTTCAAGTCCAAATTATAACAACAATGGATAAGCCCGAATATGTTTTACAGCCCAGACACTGTTCAGTGTTCAACCCATATATCGAGTTCTAGAAGTCCAAATGATCTCAATTGTTTTAAGACAATTTCCTATAACTTTCATAAGTACAGGTGGTTCCAGTTTTGATGTTAGCAATGATGTTTTGTTCAGACAAGAAGATAAGGATTTTCACCAAGTCAAGAGTTGGCCACATACTCAACAATTAGTCATCAAATCAATAGTTCCAAATTTTGGCCTATAAAAGGAGGTATTTGCCATGCATTTAGGAGCTTGGTTGTTCAGATCAAGAACTTGCTCTTGCTCTCTCTCTTTATATATTTTTTTGTAATTCTTAAGTTTTGCTTCCATTAATATCTTGTTTACGCTTTTCATTTCCTTTCCTTTACTTAGTTAACTTGTATCTTATTTATGTTCTTATTTTGTTTATTTATGTTTCTCTTCTTCATTATGTTTAGCTAAGTTTATTATGTCAAGGTGAAAAGGTTACACTAATGGTGTAAGAATAAGTATAATGTAAACTCAACATGGACCTTAATATTTAATATTAACATGTCTTATCTTTTTTATCTTACTAATTCTTAATACCTTTCTTGTTAAATGGTTAATCTAGATTTGTGTTGTATAACACTTGGTACAACATATGCTTGACACTCTTATAGCTCAACCGTATGGTATTACCCACGCCTGTGCTCTATGAAAAGAACTTGATTTGTTGTTAACATAAGTTAGCATTATGAATTCCTAATAATATTTAAAAGTTTGGTGTTAATTAAATAAGATAATTAATATGATCATGTTTGTTTTTACTCATTTTTGGACCCCTACGTGCTAGAGACGGTGTATACCTCTTTTGAATAGAGTGTAGGAGTTTAGCTCATGTTCGCCAAAAGATTGACAAAAGCACATAAGAAATATTTTTTTTTCAAAAAAAAACTGGTGAGCTATTTTCTGCTCTTTTTTTAGCCTTCCCCTTTACTACTAAAATCATCAGGTTTTCTTAGGTTGATCAGGAGTCTTCAGAATGCTAAATTCATTCCTTCATTATCTTGTTTTTAAGGTTGAATAAATCCTTCAGAATTTGCACTAAAAAATGGTTCTGCTGTTGTCGTAATTTTTTGTTCCAACTTAGGCTCTGATTTTGACTCGGTTTCGTACGATATATGACCATCCTAGGTATATTCTGTCACTTATTACATGTTGAAAAATTGACATACACCTTTATTAAGTCCTAGGGATCATTGTTCTTAGAGCAGATTCTTAGTCAGATTTGGATGCTCAGCATTGTCAGATCAAGAACCTTTTTGACCAACTAGATTACTGCCAGATTCTGTTCTATAAAATGATTTTATTTCACTTTGACTCCTTCATCAAAGTTGTAGTCCTAGATGCATAGATGAATTTGGGCTATTGTATCGCTTGATTTCGATACTAGAAGCTTAAGGTATTCCCGTTTGAATATCTAACGTGAAGGCAGAGAATTCTGCCGCGAGAAGGATATTAACCTGAGTCTGCACTAAAAAAAAACTCTATTTTGGCCTAGTTTTTGTGATTTTTGTTCTTAGTTTACTTTAGTCATATTAGGATGCTCGACATTCGTCAGTTTTTGAGTTAGACCTGGAGATCCCTTTTGACCAACTAGATTACTGCCAGTTTCTGTTCTATAAAATAATTTTATCTCACTTTGACTCCTTCATCAAAGTTGTAGTCCTAGACGCGTAGATGAATTTGGGTTTTTGAATCACTCGATTTCGATATCAGAAGCTCAAGATATTCCCATTTGAATATCTAACGTGAAGGCAAAAAATTCTGCTGCAGGAAGGATATAGCCCAAGTTCGCAAGGCTGATTCGAAGGATTTTTTTGACCAAGGACTGAATCGAAAATTGTGAAAATAAGGGAGTTGATTGAAGATAAAATTAGAAGAAATTTTACCGAGTGACGAAATTGAAGAACATGAATTAGATCAGAAAAGGAAAACAATGCCTCCCCGTCCGCAATTCTTTCTTTCCTTTTTCTCTACACAGCTACCCTGATTATCTTCTTTCCTTTTATCTGCAAACCACGTTTTTATTGCTTCATTTTAAAGGGAGCAGGTGACTCTATGGAAGGAAAGAAAAGAGTCGCACCATCCTCTAACTAGGAAAGAAATCACTGCTGATCACAGAATCAGAATCAAATATTCTGGTTTCCTATTTCTGCTCACCCGATATTACACCATAGAGTTAATGTAATATTTGTTTCCTCAATAAAGCCATGTATAGGCTATATAGAAGCCTTGGCTGCTGACCTAAAAGAGGGAGAAGAGGAGAGAGGACAGAAAGAAGAGGAACGAAAGAAAAAAATGAGAGCAGAACTATACTGTCGAAAGCAAAAAAAATATAGAGGCAGGGGCGTGAACTCAACCAGTATAACACGCTTCATCGCCATCTCCCTCACCATCTCCACGGAGAGGCAGGCAATAGGAGAAGGAAAAGAGAGAGCAGCAAAAAAAAAAATGATGAAAAGAGAACAGAGGGAGTATAGATAAAACGGAGAGAACAGAAGGAGTTTCTGTTCGTCAACTGTGAAAAGAGAGAAAGGAAAAGGAAAGCAGAACAGAGAAGGAGGGAAAGAGAAGATAAGAAAACAGGAAGAAGCAAGGAAAAAGAGGTCAAAACCAGCGTGGCCATTGTTTTTTTTCTCCGCCAGAATCAATAACTACCGGCCGTGTGCAGAAGCTGCAGTGCCATCTCTTTCGCCTGTTGCAGCGCCAGGATCTGCAGAACATAAGAGAGGATAGAAAAAGCTAAAACCAGTAGAGAGAAAGGGACGAAGAATACAGAGCTGAATGCAAGAGACCGACGCAAGCAGAGAACAAAGGGAAAAGAGCTGGAACAGATGAACACGGGCAGACCAGCCATCACGCCTTCAACATCGCTGTAGCTCCTTCGTTTTTCTCCAGGTCTGTTATTCAATTCTGCATGCATTTCTTGGTTGCATGTGTTGCTGTTCAAGTGAAATTTAATTCACTTGAACAGTAACTCTCTAGTTTTGCACCCTTAAGCTGTCATTGTACCCTTTTGTGTCCAGCCGGGTCACTTGCTTGGGCAAGTGACCCAGCCGGACCCCCCCTTTTTTTTCTTTTAAAAAAATAAAATAAAAGAAAGAGAGATTTATTTTCTGACATATTTATTTCAAGGTCTGGATTTTTTTTTATGTTGTAAAAAATATCATATTTAGAATACCCGGTTTTTTTTTTTTCGACGCAATGTGACAAATATACATATATATAAAAAATGTTTCTTATGTGTTGCATACGGCCAATACCCCTAACATGTTTTTAAACATTTTTTTATATATACAAAAAATATTGGAAGTTTTAAAAAGTGTTTTCGCATGGATTTCGTAAAGACAACAAAAAAAATTATTTTCTTGCATTTTTGGATTTTACAACATGTTTGTAAAACTCCAAAGGGTATTGGCCAATATTCCAAAAAAATTATAAAAATCATATTTTGGGGGGAATTCATATATTATTCACCGCTAATGTTTGGATAAAGAAATCCTTAAAGGAAAAATATCCAAAATATTATTGGGAGTAATAAATCCGCACACATCCTTAAAAAAAGCCTTGATTATAATTGAGGACATTTCAATTTATTTGTTTTTGCTCCACGGTTTACGAGTCGTGAGAGTATAAAATACTACAAAATATATGTTTTTTAACGCCCTAGATTTTTAAATTTGTTGTCCCTCCTCCTTGCGATTTACGAGTCACAAACTCTTGAAATACTAAGGGAAAAATGAGCTTTCAAAGCACATGGAATCTCCTTGGATTTCTATCCAAATAATTTTTATTTGAATCAAACCTAGAAAAATTGATGGGATTAGAAAACACCAACACCATAGCAATTATAGAGCAAACGAAACATCAAGCAGCTTACCTTAGGTAGGGCGTACTAGGGGTGCTAATACCTTCCCTTTACGCAACCAGTCCCTTGTCTTAGAATATCTGAAAGACCAGTTAGGGTTTCTAGTGACCAAAATACTAGGTGGCGACTCCAAAGAACCAATCAAGCAAAACAACAAACAAATGAAAAATCACCACCGGATGCCGCGTGGATTTTGACGTGCGACAATGTTAACAATTTATAATGAGCTATTAATGATAAATCATCTGATTGGAACCTCCTTTCTATATGGTTTCCAGTTGAATAATAAGAGTTTATATTATACTTGTTTGAAATACCATTAGTAGATCCTCTAACCTTGACATTTGTTTTTATAATTGTTTAATCCTTACATTAATCTTCCATCTCAAAAGTCTCATCAACTTCTTCTTCTTCTTCTTTATTATTATTATAATATTACTACTACTACTACCACTACTACTACTATTAATATTATTGCTATTATTGTTGTTGTTGTATTATTGTTAATTATAATTTATACAATTAACTTCCTTGTGGTTCGATCCCGGTCTTGCTGGACTATTTATTACTACGATACTCTTGCACTTGGGAAAAGACATTAATCTTTTGGTCGTGTTAGTTTGCCTTGCTGTTGTTGTCCGTGGGGGCTCTTGCGATTATCTTCTGTTCAGCTGGCTTAGTTGTGGAGAAGAGAGTGTTGCTCGGGTGCTGCCATGTGTGGGCTGCTGGATCTCCAGTTAGGACGACACTGTTGCGGTAGACGGTGAAGTTCGTGGGTCTGTGGCCGCTGAAGTTGCAGTGGAGATGGGAACAACTGTTGAGCAGGGAGGCTAATATGTTGTTGGCTGAAGAGGAGAGGGATGATGGAGAGGCTGTCTTGGAGAGGGAAATGCTGAGGGGAGACTGGAGTAGCTTGGATGGTCAGCGGCTGAGGAAGAGGAAGTAAAAGGTTAAAAAGCTGGGGGGTGGTTGCCTGCCTAGAGAGGGAGAGCGGCGGCTTGTGTTTTTGTGGGGTTCTTTGGTTTTCTTTTTCAAGGCGAAGGGGGGAAAGGCGACGGCTTGTGTGTCGATCAGTTTAGGTTAGAGTTTTTTCTTTTGTTTCCCACTCATTTTTGCGCCAATGGCCCCTGTCTATGAATTATTTTACACCCCCCTGATGTTTACATTTCCACTGTATTTATAGATAAAATATTTTTTTACGTTTTCAAACTAGCCCCTCAACTTTAGGCAAAGTGGTTTGGTCCCCAAAACACATTGGTCCTTCAACTCTTTTTTTGTATTTTGAATTTATTTTGAAAATAAACAATATCAACGTTGACTTAATAAGAAAAATCAGTGATTTGTAAAATTAACGCGTTAAAAGTTGAAAGCGTTCAAAATACATTTGAAAATTTAAATTCTTCTGAGATGACATTGAAAATATTGCTAAAAACGATGCAAATATATCAAGAATGCATTTTTTTAGGGTTTTTGTTTTTTTTGCTATTTTTTGGTTTTTTTTCCTGAAAATTTATCGAAAACATAGGTTAAAAATTAGGTAGCAACAATCTTATAATATTTTTTTTATAAAAAAACAAAATGAAATTGAGGCCGAGAGTTGTGATTGTTTTGCCTGATTAAACAAATTTCTAGATTGAAAAAAAAACTTGGGTCATAAAAATATCTATCTAAATATATACTTTATATTCCTTTTTAGATAGCATGAATCATATAGAACATTTATGCACTAAAATAATTTATTAACCACATAATTGGTGTATAGTTGTCTAATTTTTTTTTTTTTTTTTTTTTTATGAGTTGGGAAGCAACACACTGAAAATAGCTAATTAACATCTCTTGCCCAATATTTAGTCCAACAACTCTTTGGGAACTTCATGAACAGGAAACTTGAGCACTAGTCTAGAAGAAAGCATGTTAATTTAGCTATATATTTCAGTAAAAAATAGAACACTTCATATCAATGCATGACATTATTGCTTGGAAGTTTCCAGCTGGAAACATTCAGCCTGGCACAAAATAACAATCAAAATTTTGACTGAAACGGGTCGTGGCATGCATGTTAGACTTAATTAGCTGACAGATCAGGCATGCACTTCACATATTTAAAATTTTAATATATTAACCTTTTGATTTCCAAACTAATTCTTGTAATATATATAATATTACACACTTTTTTGTTTTTAAAGTGATTAGAAAGTGGAGCAGATATGAAATAATTAAATAAGCTCCTTTTTTCCAACAGTTTTAATTACTTTGGTGATGATGATCTTTTCGTCTTTAGATAGACAAAATATATAAAATTCTAGAATCCAATTTTGAAAAATCTGTGTGCTCATTTTTTCTCCCTTTGTACCTAATAAGGGTTCTCAATTATTGTACAGTCTTCAAACAAATTGCATTAAATTATATATATTAGCCTCGATTTGAATGTCACAACCAACCAAAGATTTAGAAAAGCAAAGGGACCACTCTCTTCCACATTCTATGAATCAAGGTTTGATTATTTCCAATAAACAAAGTTTCTAATTTTGATCGTATGTGAAACGGGTTCTTTTCTATGAAAAATCATTCATCTTATTAGATAATAATATAACATTATTATTAAAATTTTAAATTGAGATAATTTTTTAATAAAAATATTTATTTAAAATATATACAACTAGGATGATTTATATTCCCTTTTAGGGGATGGAGAAAATTGTCTTCGAACTATTATGATTGCCTACCTCGATTGAGCACTCATCGACAAATTGCTCAAATATTTGAGTCCTTCATTTATTAAGAGTCGGTTCAACCTAACCCTTGGTTGTTATTTATAGAATTAAGTCACAATCAATTTCAAGATAAAAACGAGGGTAGACTTCTATTCATGATTTTCAATAAAAGCCAACGCCTGTTAAGATGTCTTTAAAGTGTTCAGCTAGCTAGTATACCCTATTGCGTGCTTCTTTTTTCACGTTTAGAATTTTTTTTTTTTTAATTTTAAACTGTTTGTTTTTCACATTTTGTTTTAATTAGAGAATGCATGCAGTGAAGTTTGAACTCTTCAAAGCTATTTTAGAAATTGATTTGGAGTTTTCTTGTGAGAACTTAAATAATTGGATATTAATTATTTGAGATTGGATCGAAGTTAATATTAGTACTTGGTTATTGTTTTTGAAAAAAAAAAAAAGAACAAAAAAAATATATTTGAATGATAGAGATAAAACATAAAATAAATTTTTGTATTTTGGAGAGAAACATATGTATATGCATGCTGTCTTTGTCTCTTTATCTTGATACAATAACAAAAAAAAAAAATTCTTGTCAAAAAGAAAATTTATTTGACACTAAATATCAATTAAAAAATATTAATTAAGATTTTTTAAATCTTAAATTTTCTTTGGCACTAAAATTTTTGTTAATTTTTCTCAAAATGCTCTAATGTGATTATTGAATATGATCATTTAGTATTAAAATATAATCTTATTATTCTTAAAAATAGATAAATGAAATTAATTATGGCTACAAAGCATGACACTTTTATAAAAATCTAATGACATTGAATTTTAGCCTTCGAATAAAGAGAGAATATTTTTACTGGAATAATTATTTATATTATATTTATAATTTAACATAAGAAAGGATATAAATAAGAGAGAATGAATATTAATTTAAACTACTATTAAAAATTTCAAAAAATAAATATTAAAAAAAAAGTATCGACAAAAAAAAGCAAAATTAGAAAGAAAACAAAAAAAAATAAAGTTAGGCGCTACTCGACCTTATCCATTTTGAAAGGGCTTGCGCGCATGAGCCCTTATTTTTTTATTTGATAATAGGGTGGATGGCGTCCACCCCATGAATATTTCTTTTTTTAAAAAGTCAGTAGATGATGAATTGTCTGTTTTACCCTAGATTCTGACAATTACAATAATCATCAAATCGTGGTTGAAGGTTTTTGACTTGAAAAGCCATTTTACAATATAGTTTTGATCAAAAACACCTATAAAATACTCTAAACACCTTGATAAACTCATTTGTGATTTTAAACAACCCATTACTCTATTTAAAAACCCAAAATCAACCTGGAACAAAACAAATTCTTGAGCTAGGATCTACCATCTCTGGCAAAGTTAAGGGCAAATAACTCTCCTCATCAAATGAAATCCATTGACACTATAATTGACCTTTTTCATGGTCAGAATTGGTGTCAACTTTGACTTTCTTTTACCACTAGAATTTGATCATTTTATATCTCTTCTTTTAAACAATGGATCAAAAACTAAGAAAAATAAAGTTTTGGAATAAAATTAATTTTTCAAAAAATCAAGGAACAAAAAGTTTATAATCTAAACAGTATGAGGGCCAAAGCAAACCTTTTTCACAATGTTTAAAATTTCCACCTATTTCCTTTGTTTGTTTTTCACTCCAGCCCCCTTTCTTTCAATCTTGCCATTGTTCAACAAATTTGAAGCAATCATGCTTAAATTTGGCTAAAAAAAGAATGGAATTGGTAAAATAAAAGTTTGAGGACCAAAATAAAACTTCCACAGTAAGTCTATGATGAAATGTGAGATTTGAAGCAACCATGCTTTAATTTGGCTCAAAAAAGGATGGAATTGGTAAAAAAAAGTTTGAGGACCAAAATAAAACTTCTACAATAAGTCTATGATGAAATGTGAGAGAGTGAATAGTGTTTTTATCTACAATATTTCTCTGACAAGATTTAAAGTTTTTTTTTATTTTTTATTTTTATAATAATAGTAATAATAATAACATCTCTTGCTCAATATTTAGTCCTACACCTCTTTTGGTACTTCATGTACAAAAGACATAAGCATGCTAATTTAACTATAATTTAGCTATTTATTAGTGTGGTAGCTTGCGTTATGTCACTGGTTAAACCAAACTTTTTCCAACATAAAAAAAAAAATATTTAAGTGATGGTAGCATTTTTTAAAAAGCAAGAGAAATCCATGAGTTGGGTCATTGGCTTGATTAGATCCAATAAGTTTGATTAAATTAATAATATGATAAAAAAACCAACAAGAGTAGATAAATCAAACAAAATAAAATTAGCCTGAGTCAACTTGAGTTAACCCGTCAAATTTGTGACCCGACACATGAGAGCAAAATAATCCTTTAGAAGGAAAAAGAAAATAATAACAAAGCCTAATCTCCAACAAACCTAATATTGAAGGATGTAATTGAAAAAAAAATCAATTGTAAAAAAATAGCCTATGAAAATACTTAAGTTAGCTCAAGTTAATCTTTTAAATATGTGACCCTGGTCCTAAGATCAGAATTAGCATAGAAGGAAACCTTGAAAAAATCATGAAGCCAAATCTTTGACCAACAAAATCCTCATCCATAAAATTAAAAAGGACATTTTCAATAAATAGGGCTCAAAACAAAATAAACAATAATCAAAAGAGTAAGGGTCAAAATTGACATAAAAAAATAAAATCAAATGTTAAGGGATGAAATTGAAAAATAAACTCAATTAAGAAAATGATTAAAAACAAAACAAATAGTAATCAAAACAATATGGACCAAATTTAATAGGTAAAAAAAATCAAATAAGGATGAAATTAAAAAAAAAATCTAATTTTATTATTTAAAATAAAAAATAATATTAAAAAGAATAGGGACCAAATCTAAAAGAAAACAAAATTGAAGGGTTGTTTTGAAAAATTAAAGGATCAGGCGCAAAAATTGAGGAAGAGAGGGGAAAAAAGGCCATTGACACCAAACTAGAGATATATATGTTGGCCAATTGGGAATGGAGGGTCTTCCATGATGATTCCAACATTGTTGTGAAAATCGGCGTATGGCCGTCGAGCAACACTACACATGTCGTTTGGTCCATTGGCTAGCCCACACTCTTTTGTGTGCAATGCACACATTATACTCTTTTCATTTTTAAATGATATTTACATTTATTAAAATGCCAAATTGCTCCTCAACCAACTTAATTATAACAAAAAAATCATAATGAAAATACTAAAAAACCCCTAGACGCCAATTAAAAAAACACTTATTTAAAAGGTAATTTATTTATTTTACTGAGTTTTTATAAATAAAAAGCCTAAACAACCTCAAAATGTCACTTAATTTAATATTTTCTATTTTAAAGGTTAAGTTAATCATGTTACCGTATAAAAAACATGAAAGTAGCCTATTACCCCAATAGGGAAGCCAATTATTTTTTGCTGAGAAAGGCAAAATTATAATTTTGCCTTTTCAATCCATAAATTAATGAGTATAGATTTACAATAAATATTGCTATAGTAATTTCTCAACCCTTTTAGTTTCTTTTAATAATTTATGTAAAAAATAGAACACTTCATATCAATGCACGGCATTATTACTTGGAAGTTTCTAGCTTGAAACACTCAGCATGACACAAAATAACAAGGCGTACAATCAAAATTAATCTATACTGAAATAGATCTTGACATGCATGCATGTTAGACTTAATTAGCTGACAGAGGCTCTTCACATAATTGATATGGTCGTCATGATAGAAAGTGGAATTGATTTTTCTTTCCGTCATTATCTACTATATATTTTTTAAGCTTTTAATCTCCCAACTAATTCTTGTAATAAATATAATATTATATGCACACTTTTTTGTTTTTATTGCGCAAAAGAAAGTGGAGCAGATATGAAATAATTAAATTAGCTCTTTTTTTTCCACGGTTCTGATTACCTTTTCTTTGGTGATAGTTGTTTCCCATTTTTTACCACACACACAAAAAAAGAAAAAGATACAAGAGTACATATATAAAGAAAACTTAGAATATTACCCGGGATTAATGATGGAGGACAAAGATTATTGTAACCTAATTTTTGACCTTTTTGTTTTTTTTAAATATTTTCAACATATAAAATAAAAAAAATATATTCTTGATGTATTTGTATTATTTTCAGTGTTGTCTCAAAAGGATTCGAATTTTAAATTTCTTTTCAACGCATCCAACTTTTCACATGTCATTTTTAAAATTATCGGTTTTTCTCATTGAATCGACATGGATTTGTTTTTAAACAAATCAAAATAAAAAAAAATATGAAAAATAAAAAAAATATTTGGAAAAAGATACCAAAATGAAAAGGATGACAACAAGGACTAAAATGAATTTAGATTTCTTGTTGGACCATGCAATTGAAAAAGAAAAGGAAATTTTCCACCTATAAAAAGGTGTTTATCTCACACAATAGAAGGAGGGGGAGATGTCACTCTCTCCCACTCAAAAAACTCTAACCCATTTTCTTTTTACCTAGCCACCAGCTCGCCACCTGATAATTTATAGGGTGGATGTAAAAATAAAATAAAAAAAAGGAAAAAATATAGTAAAAGTGTATGTGTGTGTTTGAATTTTATTTATTTATTTATGGATTTTTTTATATGATAAAATCGCAAAGAATAAAGAATTTAATATTTTGATTTGCTCACGATAAAGAACTATGAATTTACACGTAAGTCGTATTTCTAATATCTGATGAAAAGATAAAATTTTTAAAACTTCTTTAACACATTAAAGTCACGGAGTAGCTTACCTCAGATAGGGTGCGTTAGGGGTGTTAATACTTTCCCTATCCACAACTAATCCTTTACCCATGAATCTCTGACAAGACCAGTACACCCGGGTTTCCTAGTAGCCCTCAATTAAATACTAGGTGGTGACTCCTAACGAACCAATCAAGCAAATATAACAAAAAAACACCAACCGATGCCGCGTAGTTGATGTGCGATATATATATATATATATATATGTGTGTGTGATTTAGCATTTTTTATATGTACAAAAAAATTCAAAAAATATCTTTGCATGGATTTTTGGAGTTAATAACCAATTTATTGAATCCATGAGAACTTGACTAATATTTCAAAAACCTCTAAAAAATTTAATGCAGGATAATTAATGGTTAACATTCTAGTATAAATGTTGAATCTACAAGTAAGTTGACATTTAAATATCAGAAGTTGATTTGAAAATGCCCAAAATTATTTCGGGTATTCATCAAATTTAATTGGAGTGTTTTTTACCATAACATACAAGTTGTGAAAAACTCTTTTGCCTTCTAGGATAAGCGAACCCTGTCAAGGCACCTATATTGATTCTTCCCACAAGAATTTATTTGGGCACATGAGCCTATAATGAATTTGAAAGACCATATTTATTCATGAGAATAAATCTTTATTTTAAGTTATAGACAAACCATCTATTATAAATCATCAATACCTTTATTCCATATCTAGACTACACAATGTTGCTTACCTCTAGTAATATGTTTTAAATGGTGTTAATACATTTCTTAGTCATAACCAGTAACTTATTCTAGAATTTCATATAATACTAGTAAATTCGAGTTTTCTAGTAACCCTAAACCAGACAACTAAATAATGAAATCTTGATTCTAACACCACAATATTGTGTGCACACTTGTGAGAATGATAATGATTTTGTCTTTGCATAGCCAAAATATATAAAAGAGAAAATCACTCTAATTTTCTAGAAATAATTTACTCCCAATTATATTTTGTTTTCTAAAATTCTAAAAATTACATTTTATTTATTAAATATAAAAATCATGATGATTTTCCTCTTCCATACTTTATTTCAATGCAATTCTTCTCAATCATTGTACAGTCGTCAAACAAATTGCAATAAATTATATTAGGGGACTACTACTGTTATTATTATTGAAATTTCCATCTTGTTAAATTTCCTTCTCTAAAATAATTTTCCATCTTATTAAATAATAATATAAAATTATTGTTAAAGTTTCATTCAATAACTTAAGTTTTTGGATGGAATAATTTAAACAATTAATTGAAGATTTAATGTAAAATTATTACTGTTGTTGTGTAATGCTAAACAATGATTTAACATTTCATCCAGAAATCAAAATAGACAATTTTTTTGTGTCTTGAGATGAACCTTCTAATTTTCCATAACATGCACCGAATATACAACCTTCCAAAAATAATAATATTTTGTTGCAGTGATAAATAATATCATATCTTGTCGAAATGAATCTTCTCACTTTTCCATGATATATGCAGATTGCACTGAGATACAATACTCTCGATCTTATCTGATATATATATATATATATATATATATATATATATATATATATATATATATATATCCAATCAAACAAGAAAATAATAACTTATTTCCACTCCTACACCATTACTCTTGCTATGGTTTCTCTTATCTCCTTGCACCTGAATTAAACCTCAATTTTCGCCTCACTAGGTGGGAATAATTATGGAATTAATGTCAAGACTTACAATGACAAATTAACAGGAAATCAATTGATTGTTTTTTCATAAGATCATGGACTGACACAAACCTCATGAACTCCATAACAGTTAGTTGGCATTTTTTAAGATAGAAGTCTTTGACTTGATTTTTGCAAGGATTTAGCAGGTCCAAATGAGAAATGGCACCAAATTTTATTGTAAGATAGAAGTCTTTGACTTCATTTTTCCTGGTAATCACCTTTGCTATCTTTTGTAATGGGCTAAAACAATACCAATTTGGCTACGAACGCGTTTCACAGTTCAAACGAAGAATTTTATGGCACCTCACCAACTCTCAAGCTGACAATTTCAAGGTTTACTACATGCGTGGGAAGCCACCAAGAAGTAGTCAAAAGACAAGAATATAGAAGTTGTACCTCAGTCAGATTTGAAACTTAATTTTATGCTTTAATCCAGGCTGTATACATCATTAAAAAAACACATCTTTTTCAGCAATGATTGAATAGATCACTATATAAAGGGCTGGCATCCATGCTAAACATGCAAACACAAAAAGCAAGAGTTCTAAAGATGGAAAGCAGGGGGAAGACGGGGCATTTGTCCCCAATGATACATGCCATAGCAATATGCCTTGTAGCCACCAGTGTGATGGCATATGAGCCCTATTATTATAAATCTCCACCACCTCCATCTGAATCACCACCTCCACCATATCATTACTCATCACCTCCTCCAAAGAAGTCTCCACCACCTCCATACCACTACTCATCTCCTCCTCCACCAAAGAAGTCTCCCCCTCCACCTTATCACTACACATCCCCACCTCCTCCAAAGAAGTCTCCCCCACCTCCATACCACTACTCATCACCACCTCCTCCTAAGAAGTCTCCCCCTCCACCATACCACTACACATCACCTCCTCCTCCAAAGAAGTCTCCCCCTCCACCATACCACTACTCATCCCCTCCTCCACCTAAGAAGTCTCCCCCTCCACCATACCACTACACATCCCCACCACCTCCAAAGAAGTCTCCCCCACCTCCATACCACTACACATCCCCACCCCCTCCAAAGAAGTCTCCCCCTCCACCATACCACTATACATCCCCACCACCCCCAAAGAAGTCTCCGCCACCTCCATACCACTACTCATCACCACCCCCTCCAAAGAAGTCTCCCCCTCCACCATACCACTACACATCCCCACCTCCCCCAAAGAAGTCTCCCCCACCTCCATACCACTACTCATCACCTCCTCCGCCAAAGAAGTCTCCCCCTCCACCATACCACTACTCATCCCCTCCTCCTCCAAAGAAATCTCCACCACCTCCATACCACTACACATCCCCACCTCCTCCAAAGAAGTCTCCCCCTCCACCATACCACTACACATCACCACCTCCTCCAAAGAAGTCTCCCCCACCTCCATACCACTACACATCCCCACCTCCTCCAAAGAAGTCTCCCCCTCCACCATACCACTACACATCCCCTCCTCCACCAAAGAAGTCTCCCCCACCTCCGTACCACTACTCATCCCCACCTCCTCCTAAGAAGTCTCCACCACCTCCATACCACTACACATCCCCACCTCCTCCTAAGAAGTCTCCACCACCTCCACCACCTCCATACCACTACACATCACCACCTCCTCCAAAGAAGTCTCCCCCACCTCCATACCACTACACATCCCCACCTCCCCCAAAGAAGTCTCCACCACCTCCATATCATTACTCATCCCCTCCTCCTCCAAAGAAGTCTCCCCCTCCACAATACCAATACTCATCACCTCCTCCTCCAAAAAAATCTCCACCACCTCCATACCACTACACATCCCCACCTCCTCCAAAGAAGTCTCCCCCTCCACCATACCACTACACATCCCCTCCTCCACCAAAGAAGTCTCCCCCACCTCCATACCACTACTCATCCCCTCCTCCACCTAAGAAGTCTCCCCCTCCACCATACCACTACTCATCCCCACCTCCTCCTAAGAAGTCTCCACCACCTCCATACCACTACACATCACCACCTCCACCAAAGAAGTCTCCCCCACCTCCATACCACTACACATCCCCACCTCCCCCAAAGAAGTCTCCACCACCTCCATATCATTACTCATCCCCTCCTCCTCCAAAGAAGTCTCCCCCTCCACCATACCACTACACATCCCCACCTCCTCCAAAGAAATCCCCCCCTCCACCATACCACTACTCATCTCCTCCTCCACCAAAGAAGTCTCCCCCACCTCCATACCACTACACATCTCCACCCCCTCCATCTCCATCACCACCACCTCTATACTACTATAAGTCACCACCACCACCATCGCCATCACCTCCACCACCCTACTATTATAAGTCTCCACCACCCCCAACTCACTCTCGACCTCCTCCATACATTTATGCATCACCCCCACCACCAAAGCACTACTAAGATGTTGTAGGGTCAATTTGAAGTGTAACAACATGCAATAAGTTGCTATTTATTTCCATTTTTTTTGTTGTTTACGGAAAAAAATTCCTAATTTGTTTAAATTATCAGTCTTGTGTAATAAGGATCGAGCGAGATTGTATATCCATGGTGAATTTTTTTGTACGGAGAAGTGATCATTGTAACATTTCTTTGTACCATTTTGCAATGTAATAGTTGTAATTGCATTTGAAAGGATAAATATAGCATTACATTTCTCTTTCTGTTGAAATTATATAATTTTGCTTCTTCCAAGTTTGAAAATCAATGTCTTGTTATTAAATGTCTATTGGCCCTAAGCGATTTCATGTTTGCTGTGTCTTTTTCCAGTACAAACTGCGAAGAAACCTTTTGTCTTAGCTAGGCTAGTCAAAACCCTAGGCTAAGACATGGTTATCTTGATATTGTAAAGAAATATAGGATAGGTCACGTACTTTGACAAATAAGTAAAGATATAATATAGGCCGAATGGTGGATTGAAACGTTCGAGAGAGTTCAATTTATGCTCTAATCACTTTCAATACAAACCGAATGTTAACAAGTAAACTTTATTTTATGTATAATTAAACAAGTCAATTATGTCCAACAAAATTGGGTATAAGAATTTCTACCCCTTGTTTATTTATTTATAATAATCAAGGAATTTATTGATAGATGCTAGTGTTAAAAAGCCAATGGCAAATTACCATGAAAAAAGAAAATTACAATTCTTCATTTACAAAGGAAAACAAAGAAAGAAGAAACAAGTATGAAATATTTACAAAAACCATGTTTGTAATCTTAACTAATAAAACTTTACTTATTCGACTAATTTATAATACATTCTGAATCTCTGAATAAGTTCAATCTCGTGTATATAAAGTTTCTATTAATTTTCTGCAACTATAAAACTAGACGGGGAAGAATTAGCTCAAACATTGTATCCCAATTCTTGGAAAACCAATTTGTTACTAGCCAACTAGATTCGCACTGAAATCTTCCTTTTGGCATAGACCATTGCAAGTCCAACATACCACAAAACGGTTCCATAATTTCCACTATTTATTGGTTCAGATTGCTTACTTAATTAAAAATAACTTTTTAAAGCACGTAATGCAGGTTATAGTTCATGGCTATGAAATAAAAGAATTTTACAAGCTCAAAAGGTGTTTGAGAATTTCAAGAACCTAGGATCAACATCAATTATTTATCAATCTTTTTTTCTCTCGTTGTTTTTTTATATAACCTTGTTAATCTCAAAGATCAGAATTCTCTTAACATATGTCATAATACTAATCCAACTTTTTCTTTGATGAATAACCAATCTAATTTTTTTTTAAGATACTAGAGGCTTTATCATGCACACACTAAAAGACATGAAGCTTGATTTTTTTTTTGTGTTGACTTTTAACATTTGTTGTGTCTTTCTTCAATTGAAACCTCTTTTTCCCCTCTTAGAATTGACGAGCATTCTCCTTCCCTTTTTTCTTTTCTTTTTTTTTTTTAGCTTTTATATAGCATTTCTCAAAGTTTTCTTAGATGCCCTTCAGTCTTTGGTTTCTTTTTTTTTTTTTTCTTTTCTTTTTTCATTGTTGGGCTTCCAATCTTAACCTTCTTTTTATCAATTAATTCTATCACTGTCTTCAAAATATCTCTCATTTGCCCCCAATGTGGAGTGTGATTCTAGTTAGGGTTTCTTTGTTGAAATGAAATATTCTGTCAGGCTCAAATGGGGATCACAAGGGATATAATCTTTAGAAAGTGAAGGGATAACAACAATGGTCTTTTCTCATTTCAAGTAAGGTCGTTTATAATCGATAAATTTTGACTTCGTTTAGTGTAATGATTTGGACTTGTAAGAATCATGATTCACGAGTCCATAACTATTGAATCCACTATGTGTCATTATGCATACTGCTAAAACTTAGCTACATGATGTGTGGTTCAGTTTTATGTGTGAGTTCAAAATTTTCTTGGTCACCTCATGTCATTTCAACAAGCATCGAGTCATTTCTGCGATCAAAATACTTTTAATCTTCAGAATTGATCAATTTTAATCGCATGTTGGAGCTTGATCAAAATATTTTATGAAAATAACCTTTGAAAGAAACATCTCATGCTTTCAAAACAACAAAAAAACAAAGAAAATATTTGTTTCGTTAAAGTATGAGATGTAATCCCAAAACAAAATACAAAATGGCAAAAATCCATAACAAAGATGATTGACAGTTTAACCTTTTCTTAGATCAGCTTCTCTGACAATATCTATTTTTTGCCAAATAATTTCGATCACTTGTCATTCCAAGTTAAGTTCCAGCACCAAAAGTCATTACTCAAGTGAATTTCAACCCCTTGTGTGCTGCCAGGTATAGGACTTTTAAAATAATAATAAAGATGATAAAAAAAAGTGGGCTTTTATTTTTTAAGTACACACACTAGGTGCAACCTGCATCGGCTATCCATTCTTGTCCTACACAGGCGATCCTAACTGGGAATATATTGACTAATCCCAGAATTAGTTTAATGCAACCTAGATAATGTTATCAACTATTTCTGGTCTTACAAATGGGGACGAACTGGGAAAAACGTTGACTAATAAGCAATGAATAATTCGCTTTTTTCACCAGTAGTCATCATTTGTCTTGTGAGGTCTCTTCTGTTGAAATATGAAGGAAATAAAAGCTCCATGTGAAAGTGAGATTAGAGAAAATGGAAGAGTTCCAAATCATTTAAGTTTGAAAGCCCATTATTGAGGTTAACAATAATTTATTTATGCTAAAAGTTACAACTAAACGAACAAGAACACGAACCAATTCTTCTTGCTGCTGTAGTTTAATTTCCAATAGCGAGATTTCTTGTTTATATTTGCTAGATGAATTATTGCATTTATGAAAATAATATATATATATGAACTCTATTGATTAATTATCAGATCTTTTAAATTCATACGGACACACACACACACACACACACATACAGCTAACGTATTTATTTAAAAGCAACGAAGGAGAAGGAGTTTATAAATGGTGAGTAATAACGTTTGCCTAAATTTGTTACATGACTGACCTCTTAAAAACTACTGTCTCATGTTTGGATTCACAGTCTCACGCTGGATTTCGCCTTATGACAACGCCTTTTGAAGAGAGATATGTGATACCTGGAATTTATAAACTACTTAGATCCTCAATTCCTAATCAATATGGAATATTGATATAATAAGTGAGAGATATGAAAAAGTTTCCGCTGCAAAAATGGAGCAGCTAGAAAATGGTAGCAAGGTAGGAAGACGAAGATCGATGCCATGTGGATAAAGCCTTGGTTTCTGCCAACTTACAGTTTTTAAATTATATCGGACACTCATAATTTCGTGTTCCACCCTGTTATCTGATAATTATAGTTTCTTTTTAATTTAATAAATCAAGTGGATTCGAAAAAAAAAAAAAAAAACAGAGACCAAGATAGCTTACGGAGAACAGCAACAAGGTGTAAAAACAAGTAACAGCATTACAAAAGCTTATATAAAATACACCGACAATGAAATATAGGAATTGAAACTTCTTTTGGATTACAAGATTGCTACTATGTAATAGTATATTGCATACAATAGATTACTTTTAACTGGTAAAGTTCAATGTTAACCAAGAAGAGGTAAAGTTCAATGTCAATCAAGAGAACAAACAGACTTGATTGTGGATTATACTTTGTAGAAATCCAAACTTATGTAAAAAAGAGTTTATATAGAACAAAGAATGGATAAACATCAAGGCAAAAAGGAGTCTGTGTACGTAGAAAGATCCTTAAGACAATGACTGATATAAATTGAAATAACAGTTACCAATTTTAAAGAAGGATATTAGGGAGGAACAAATTATTAGTGTTCAAAGTCCTCTTAGCTGAGGTGGGCACAAAAAAAACTCTAAAATATTTGGTGATCATAGTGAGAATATCATATTTATTTCTTTGAAATTATGAAACCGAAAAGAAAAAAATTACCAAAAAAACTTAGGAGAAATTAAAAAGAAGAATTGGTAGACGTCTCTATTGAAGAAGGAAGTGAAGAGGTAGCAGCCAAGACTATTTTAGATATATATTTAGTATGGGAGAATATTACATATAATATTATCTATGAGTACATCATGTACAGGAAACCAGAGCACTAGTCTAGAAGACAGCATGTTAATTTAGCTATTTATTTCAGTAAAAAAATGAAAAAACTTCATATCAATGCATGGCATTATGACTTGAAAGTTTCCAGCTAGAAACATTCAGCCTGGCACAACAATCAAAATTTTGACTGAAATGGGCCGTGGCATGACTTACTTGACAGAGGCACTTTTACATTATTGATCCGGTCGTCAAAGAGGTTGCAATAATATTTAAAATTAATCTATTCATTTTTCCAAAGACGAATTGATCGATTTCAAGTTTGTTTTATGTACGGAATTGAAAAATTAACCAAGAAGAACTAGTCATTAACAATTGTCTACCATTAATTTTCTTCGAGAAGTAAAGTTTGGTTTGTTTCCAAAAAAATCAAAAAAATATCAAGTCAAATGTGAAATAAGATGTATAAAAAACTATTATTAGAACTCATTCAATAACTTAAGTTTTGGATTGCAATAATTATTTAACAAATTCAAATACTAAGACGATCAAGAATTAGAGATATCCATGTAGTGTTTGTTAAATAAAAAGAAAGATAATATTGTAAGTGAAGAAAGTTGTATACAGCTATATACGTGGGTAGTCAGAGCCAATCTCTTTGACTTCCCTAGTTAACAAACACAAACATAAGAACTTGCATTGTCACGTCTTTCATTGCGTGTGAACTGACCAACTCCCTCAATATGTCAGACTTTTTTTTTGTGTGTGTCTTCAGATGAACCTTCAAATTTTCCGTAAGTACTTGCACCGAATACACAGCCTTCCAATAATAATAATATTTTGTTGCAGTGATAAATAATATCATATCTTGTCGAAATGAATCTTCTCACTTTCATATACAGATTGCAATGAGATAGAATACTCTCAATCTTTTGTCCTTAATAGGGTAATAAATATATATGGGAATATATATATACATATTGACCAATCAAACAAGAAAATAATAACTTATTTCCACTCCTGCAACCATTACTCGCAATTAATGGTTTCTCGTTTTCAAAACGTTAAGGAAGCTAGTGCAAACTCCTTGTCCATGGAGGTAGAGACTGGATGGGTTGCAACTGAATTAAAACCTTAATTTTAACATCACTAGCACTACCAAAAATTTACAAATACAAATGGACATGGATATAATTTTAAAAATATTAATTTTTATTGTATATTTCTATACTATATATATATATATATATATATTGTTTGGATGCTTACTTGTTTTATAAACTTTTTCTCATAGAAATTTGTTGTATAAATATATTATTTGTATATGTTAGGGTTTGTTTGAGATTTTTGTAAAATTATATTTGTTTGTAAATTAATGAAATTTAATTTGAATGTGTAAACTTAAGTGTTTTGTGATGAAACAAAATAATAACTTATTTAATGAGTTTCCTTTTATATTTTTGTCAATTTTATTATTGAGTTGAAATTTTCAGTAAATGTATATAAATTTTCCAACAGATTATTTCCATTTTGTGATCATGCCGGCAAGTTTCTTTCCCACGAATTGTGAGTATAAATATCAACAGAAAATTCAATAGCAAAAATATTGATAGAAAATTCCGTTAATAAATCTAAAAAAATTTGTAAAATAGGTGGGCATAATCATGGAATTAATGTCAAAAACTTACAATGACATTTTAGCAAGAAATCAATTGGTTAGACTTTCAAAACCAGCAATATTGATTTTTCATGTTGTCCAATTGCTTGACAAAGTCAAGAAAGATCATGGACTGACACAAACCTCATGAACTCCATGAGAGTTAGTTGGCATTTTTTTAATAAGCTGTTGGACATTAGCTCTTAAAGGATATTTTAATGTATTGTGCCAATCTGTTTTATCAATTTCACCGACGACGGTGAGATATTTTACTTGGATCAAACATAGATTTGTTATAGAGCTAGTGTTGAAGTAACTTGATACCTTCCGAAATAATCCTTTCAGTACAATGTTCAGCCATTTTGCAAGGATTTACCAGGTCCAAATGAGAAATGGCACCAAATTTTATTGTAAGATAGAAGTTCTTTGACTTAATTTTTCTTGATAATCACCTTTGTTATCTTTTGTAATGGGCTACAACAATACCAATTTGGCTACGAACGCGTTTCACAGTTCAAACGAAGAATTTTATGGCACCTCACCAGCTCTCTAGCTGACAATTTCAAGGTTTACTACATGCGTGGGAAACCACCAAGAAGTAGTCAAAAGACAAGAATATAGAAGGTGTACCTCAGTCAGATTTGAAACTTAATTTTATGCTTTATTCCAGGCTGTATACATCATTAAAAAACACATCTTTTTCAGCAATGATTGAATAGATCACTATATAAAGGGCTGGCATCCATGCTAAACATGCAAACACAAAAAAGCAAGAGTTCTAAAGATGGAAAGCAGGGGGAAGACGGGGCATTTGTCCCCAATGATACATGCCATAGCAATATGCCTTGTAGCCACCAGTGTGGTGGCATATGAGCCCTATTATTATAAATCTCCACCACCTCCATCTCAATCACCACCTCCACCATATCATTACTCATCACCTCCTCCACCAAAAAAGTCTCCCCCTCCACCTTATCACTACACATCCCCACCTCCTCCAAAGAAGTCTCCACCACCTCCATACCACTACTCATCTCCTCCTCCACCAAAGAAGTCTCCCCCTCCACCTTTATCACTACACATCCCCACCTCCTCCAAAGAAGTCTCCCCCACCTCCATACCACTACTCATCACCTCCTCCTCCAAAGAAGGGGAGAAAGAAGTCTCCCCCTCCACCATACCACTACTCATCACTTCCTCCTCCAAAGAAGGGGAGAAAGAAGTCTCCCCTCCACCATACCACTACACATCACCTCCTCCTCCAAAGAAGTCTCCCCCTCCACCATACCACTACACATCCCCACCAACTCCAAAAAAGTCTCCTCCACCTCCATACCACTACACATCCCCACCTCCTCCAAAAGAAGTCTCCCCCTCCACCATACCACTACACATCCCCACCACCTCCAAAAAAAGTCTCCGCCACCTCCATACCACTACTCATCACCACCTCCTCCAAAAAAGTCTCCCCCTCCACCATACCACTATACATCCCCACCTCCTCCAAAGAAGTCCCCGCCACCTCCATACCACTACACATCACCACCTCCCCCAAAGAAGTCTCCCCCACCTCCATACCACTACTCATCACCACCTCCTCCAAAGAAGTCTCCCCCTCCACCATTACCACTACTCATCCCCTCCTCCACCTAAGAAGTCTCCCCCACCTCCATACCACTACACATCCCCACCTCCTCCAAAGAAGTCTCCCCCTCCACCATACCACTACACATCCACACCACCTCCAAAGAAGTCTCCGCCACCTCCATACCACTACTCATCACCACCTCCTCCAAAGAAGTCTCCCCCTCCACCATACCACTACACATCCCCACCTCCTCCAAACAAGTCCCCACCACCTCCATACCACTATACATCACCACCTCCCCCAAAGAAGTCTCCCCCTCCACCATACCACTACTCATCCCCTCCTCCTCCAAAGAAAGTCCCCACCACCTCCATTACCACTACTCATCCCCACCTCCACCTAAGAAGTCGCCCCCTCCACCATACCACTACGCATCCCCTCCTCCACCTAAGAAGTCTCCCCCTCCAACATACCACTACACATCCCCTCCTCCTCCAAAGAAGTCTCCCCCACCTCTATTACCACTACACATCACCACCTCCTCCAAAGAAGTCTCCCCCACCTCCATACCACTACTCATCTCCACCTCCTCCAAAGAAGTCGCCACCTCCACCATACCACTACTCATCTCCTCCTCCTCCAAAGAAGTCGCCACCTCCTCCATACCACTACTCATCTCCACCTCCTCCAAAGAAATCCCCCCCCTCCACCATACCACTACTCATCTCCTCCTCCTCCAAAGAAGTCGCCACCTCCTCCATACCACTACTTCATCTCCTCCTCCACCAAAGAAGTCCCCCCCTCCACCATACCACTACTCATCTCCTCCTCCACCAAAGAAGTCTCCCCCACCTCCATACCACTACACATCTCCACCCCCTCCATCTCCATCACCACCACCTCCATACTACTATAAGTCACCACCACCACCATCGCCATCACCTTTCCACCACCCTACTATTATAAGTCTCCACCACCCCCAACTCACTCTCCACCTCCTCCATACATTTATGCATCACCCCCACCACCAAAACACTACTAAGATGTTGTAGAGTCAATTTGAAGTGTAAACAACATGCAATAAGTTGCTATTTATTTCCATTTCTTTTGTTGTTTACGGAAAAAAATTCCTAATTTGTTTAAATTATCAGTCTTGTGTAATAAGGATAGAGATTGTATATCCATGGTGAATTTTTTTGTACGGAGAAGTGATCATTGTAACATTTCTTTGTACCATTTTTGCAAATGTAATAGTTGTAATTGCATTTGAAAGATAAAATACCACATTACATTTTCTCTTTCTGCCAAAATTACATAATTTTGCTTCTTCCAAGTTTGAAAATCAATGTCTTTTTATTAAATGTCTATTGGCCCTACATTGACTTCATTGTTTGCTGTGTCTTTTTCTATTAAAAACTCCGAAGACATATATTTGTTAATTCAAGGGAAGCACATAAAAGAGTAATTCGTAAGTCCCAAGTATGTGTTTGTTTTTAAAAACAACGATGTGGGTTTCCAAATTATTATTTTTTTACTTTAACCTAAGCCATGTATGCCAGTACCTCTAATCTATGATAGTCTATTGAATGACTTTCTAAACAGTAAAACAATGTATGAATTAATATAAATTAGGAGACAATGTGATAGTTTTATACACTTATTTTGGTCTAGGATTGATTAATTACGTATCTATTGTATACATTATTTTGGAAAACACATTGTATTAATTATAATATGTTGGATCAAGTGAGAAATAACAGAAAAAGCATGTGTTTAGGTAGGCACCAACAAATGAGAAATACTCTAAAGAAATATATAGGAGAGGTCATGTACTTAATTTGACTTATAAGTAAAGATATGATATAGGCCGAATAGTGGATTGAAACATTCGAGAGAGTTCAATCTATGCTCTAATCACTTTCAAAACAAATCGAATGTTAACAAGTGAACTTTATTTTATATGTAAATAAACAAGTCAATTATGTCCAACAAAAATTGTGTATATGAATTTCTACCCCTTGTGTATGGCAAGGTATAGGACTTTTAGGTCGTATGGTTCTTGACTTCATCATGGCCAACACAATTAACTCTCTTGTCTTAAGTAGTTCTGATTGAGATGCCACTAACTAATGGTTGACACATAAATGCACCAAACAACACGGAAGATCACTATATAAAAGGGTTACAGAAGCTTATGCAAGTCACAGAATTACAGTTCTAAGAATTCAATTTCAGGTTATATATCAACCTTCAATTCCTAGAAAGGTACTTGGGGAAGGCCGGGGAATTGGCCTTTACAGCCTGTTTATGCAGTGGCATTTTGCCTTATAGCCACTAGTACTGTGGTTGCCTACCAGCCTTACATTTATTCTTCACCGCCACCGCCACCTCACCACCCCAAACTCATCTACAAACACTCATAATATTATAAGTTACCTTCAATACCAAAACATGTTGCTCATCTTCCACACCATTACAAACCTCATCTTTTGAAGCATGAAAAATCTTCATCATACCAGTACAAGTCACCTCCACCACCACCAAAACTTGTGATGCATTTGTCTTGTTATTACAAATCACCGCCTCCACCTAAATATGTGACACACTCACCTTATATTTACAAGTCACTACCACCAACAAAGCAATCGAAATATACTCCTAAATACTATTACAAATCACAACCACCAAAATGTAAGGTGCGTTCACCACATTATTACAAATCCCTACCTCCACCAAAATATATAAAACATCCATCTTATTATTACAAGTCACCACCACCACCACCACCACCAAAGCATCATCAAGCACCATATTATTATTACAAGTCATCACTTCCGCCATTGAAATCTCCACCTCCACCGTATTATTATAAATCTCCACCACCTCCATCTCCATCACCTCCTCCTCCATATTATTATAAATCACCACCCCCTCCATCCCCATTGTCGCACCCTCGAGGCGGAGCGCGGCATCGCGGTGACCCTTCCCGAATCGGAAGAATTGATTGATTTTGGTTTTTTTTTTTATTTTGTGAATAAGAGAGTCACCACCTAGTATTATGGTTACTAGAAACCCTAACTGGTCTTTCAAAAATTCTAAGGCAAGGGACTGGTTGCGTAAAGGGAAAGTATTAGCACCCCTAGTACGCCCTACCTAAGATAACTGCTTGGTGTTTGGTTTGCCTTATAATTGTTATGGTATTGGTGTTTTCTCAATTAGTTTTTCTAGGATAGATTTTCTATAATGAACAAACTTGGACTCAAAGTCTAAAAAGAAAGAACCATTGGTCAATGTGGATCGCACCCTTAGATATGTCTGTTGTAACCCATTTTTGGGTCCCCGCAAAAAAAAAAAAAAAAAAAAAAGACCAAACGGTGCCGTTTTGAACGGCACTGTTTCTCTTCTTCTTCCCCCCCCGCAGGCGTAGCAGAGGAGAGGAAAACCGGGGTTTTTGTCCCCGCCTCTCTCCTCACGTGCCATGGCCCGACGCCCCACACTTTGGGACCCCCGAAGCCGAAGCCGATGGCCGATGGCCGACCACCCGCCGCGCCACCGAACCCGAGAGAAGCACCTTGGCAGCGGCGCCTGCCGACCGACCGACCAGCACGCCTTGTTCCCCCATGCATGCCCCGATATTGCCTATAAATAGAGAAGAAGCAGAATGAAAAAAAAAAAAAAAAGAGAGGAGGGGACCCGAAAGAAAGAACCCGAGACAGTTAGAGAGAGAGAGAGAGAGACCGAAAGAGAGAGAAACCACAAAACTTACGAAACCGTGACTGAAAACCCATGGTTTGAAAAGCTTGGGATAGTTGAAACCGAGAGGGGACATCCAGAAGTTGAAGCAGAAGCGAGCGAACCGCAGGAGGTGGTCTCGGTCCACTTGGAAACCACCGTGAGCTAAGCCGCTGCCATCGCCGCCACCGCGGCCTCCGCCAGCAAGCCACCGTCTTCGCCGCGCCAGGTACGCCATCCTGGCCCCCCCCCTGCATTTTTTTGTTAGGCCGGCGTAGTTTGGCCTCCTGCATGCAGAATCGTTTCTGCATGCAGGAGGCATGGGGGGGAAAATAATTCCCCCCCCCCGTTCATTTCTTTTTTTGTTGGCCAGACAGTGTCTGGCCCAATGACATGGGTCTGGGGCCGGTCCGGCCCAGACCAAAGCAGGTTACTGTTGGGCCGAGTCCGGCCCAACAATTTTTGGGGCTGGAGTCCGGCCCAGTTAGTTGGGCCGGCCCAGCCATGTTAGTATATTAATATATTTATAAATATATTATATTATATTATTATGTTATTATATTATGCATGTGTGTGTATATATTTTTTTTTTAAAAAAAATACTAAAAAAGAAAAAATAAAAATTTTTTTTGAAAAGTAAAAAAAATATATTGTTGTTCTTGGTATATATTGATTTGTTTTTTTATACTATGGGGATATAATTTCAGTATTTAAAAAACACCTGTTTTCGAAAAAAAAATGTTTTTGTTTTCATGCATACGGCCAATACACTAGCATGTTTTGAATGTTCCCTTTTTATATAAAAAAATATTGGAAGTTTTAAAAATGTGTTTTCGCATAGATTTCTTAAACACAAAATCATTTCTTGCATTTGTGGATTTACAACCCGTTTGTAAAACTCCAA